>NC_133337.1:8867047-9152047 GCF_030506205.2 Paramisgurnus dabryanus
TTCATAAAGCATTTTTGCACTGGCATGCAGTGTACAGTGTGTCCTGCATGGTAAGCATTATGTCAGTACTCCATTCTGAATACAGCCATTGTTTTCAAGTGTATCACTTTCCAAACACACAGTATGACTCACCAGTGAGCACTTCTGTTGATATCATATTTAAAAATAGAAATGAAACATACTGTATTTGCTTCACAAGTCTCACTTGTCTCCGTTGACTCATCTCAGGATTCTTATCTTAACATTAAATCTTATGTGGGTTACTATAAAGTTAGAATAAGTATTAAGTGCGTGCTTAAGGCCTGATGGCTGATAAATCACACTGTGGCCAGGTTTCTGAGACAAGACTTAGCTAAAGCCAGGACTAGGCCTTAGGCCAGTGACACACTGGATGCATAGCATAAGCGTCTCAGCTGCATGGTCTGTTAGGGCTGTCACTTTTGGGAAAAATCAAATGCGAACGGATATCGAATATCATGCATTGTATCCGAATATATTTGAATATCTAGGTGCCCCCCGCGCGCATCAAAAAAAAAAAAACCTTAATGGAGATTCAATCACAAGTTTACTGACAGTGACAGTCATACTGGACTGTCTGGATTACTTTTTTCCTTAATGTTTGAAACAGCAGGCTATCAATTTATGAATAACAACTTACATGGAAAAAAAACTATTCAGAACAGGTACAAACAATAACGTGACAACTTAAAAGTGGAAAAGCGGATGTTTGTTTAATAAATTTTTGCAATATTACCTGAAACTGTCTTTACTAAATGATAAAATACTATTTATTAGCTGCACTGAAAGTAATATTATTAATATACGTCATCTGTGCACAAGATAGGGCCTTAAAAACATCAGCCAATTGCTCATGCGGTCATCGCATAAGCGATTGGCACTCTGGCTTGTCAATCACTGCCATTACGATCCTTGTGAGAGACGTGCGCGCTCCAGTAACTAAACACAGGCGACGCATGCGCATAGCGCATGAAACTCCGTCTTAAGTTTCGTTTTGTTTTCATTGTCGATCCTGCTTTCCTCCTCGAATTTGCACCACGGTAGAGAAGAAACTCGAAGGAGGACGCAAAAGAAAGACTTCTTTAAGCCGCTGGGAATAGGAGAAAATTGTCAGAAGAACGTAATGTAACCAGAGTCGTTATTGGAGAAACATTTCAACGCTGGAGAGCAATGAAGGAACAGAGAGGTGTCAAGACAGACGCGCAGTTCGCAAAATTCTTCTCGACAGGTAACAGCGATTATTCTTTCTTTGGGGAATAATTATTGTTGTACTGTTATTCAAGTATATTGATGTTGTTCTTGTACTGTAGTTGTAAGGCAGTGACCAGTCTGCTACATGCTAGTTGAAATGGGAGTAGCGTAGACTGATCTAACGTTTTAACGTCTTGTTTATTATCATCATTTCACATAATGAATCCACTGACGCGAGTCACGCGACACAGCATATGCCGGTGTTAAACAAACACTGGTGTTCAAATATTCGTGCACGAGTTTTGGAAGGCGTTCCCTAGAAATGAGCTGTGAAGGAGGGAGGCTGTTCTTACGCATGCGCTCATTTAAAAAACTCAGTAACCATTTTTGGATTCTCAGTCGGCAAAAAACATCCTCTTTTGCGCCTTTAAACAGCAGCAGGAGTAAGGCAGGCCCAAACACAATTCGCGCCTGCAGATTTCGAGCACACATATCCCGCGCTTGAACGGGTTTGTGAGAAGTCATCTTATTGACAACAAGCACACATACATAGCCTATTATGCGTGTTTGTGAGCCGTCATTGACAAGTACATTAACCCTGCGTGTGCTGTTTGCTTGACCGTTTTTAATGATTGAGAGCACAAACCATTTGATACTTGAGATGAAATTAAACTTAACGCTAAGTTAAGCAGATCTCACTTGACTCTGTCGTCCATGTTACTCGTGACAGTCAGCACGTGATCCTTTCAAATCCGTGATGTTATTTAATATAAAGTTTACATTGCGTTGTAAAAATAATGAAATTATCTTTATACATGCTAATTTCATAATGCGAATTAACACAAGCTTTTTATTCTGCTATAATATTTAACACTATAAACAATAATATATCATTTTATATACAAACTATAATTCTATCTTGACATGCACATTAGGTTCATGTTGGTCCAATTTGATTCCCTCTCTTGCGCACAGTTGCCGTCGTCGGTCTCACTCTCAGCCTCCTTCCTATTACGAAGTGTTACTGTAAAAAATGCGCTACACATGGCATTTTAAAAACCGGATGGTTTATCTATAGTTCGAATACAGATATTTCACGTCATGTTCAAATGCATATTCGAATATTGAATAAAAAAGTGACAGCCCTATGGCCTGTCCGTTTTTAATTCGGCTCCCATGTTAACATGTTAGAGCTTGCAGACTGCCTGCGTCAGACGCGTGTCTCAGGGGAAAACACGTGCATGCTAGAAATTGAACCGACGCCTATTTTTATAGAAAAATAGAATAGGTAAATATGTTTGTGTGTCATTTTGCACATAAATACATATTAATTAATGACATTTTGATGTTTGAAAGTCTATAGGTGTACATAAATTCAGATATAAATGTAATTCTAAAAATAAATAAATAAATAATTATCGATTTTTTGTTAAATATCGCATCTGCCAAATATAGTCTATTTTGCCATCAATACCGTTGACGTTGTCCTTTATCAGTAGGCTTTATATTTATGCCTGGTCTGTCGGCGGCTTTCCTCTATGTCACCTTCAGCAGCAGCAGCAGCGCACCAGTGCTGCTTCAGGCATGGTTCGGGTGTGTAAAGTCAGACAAAGATTACGCAGCTGCCATGCAACTGACAGGCAACAGAAGCGCAACGCTCGCCACGCAGCCAGTGTGTCACCGGCCTTAGTTAAATTAAGATGTTTAAGCATCTTCAATAAACATGCCTAAGAAAAAGCACAGGTTAATGTTACTGAAACTTTTTTTTACTGGTGTTTATGCCATGCGTCTGTTGAATGCTTTCTTCTGATTGGTTGAGAAATGTTCCATGGGTGTTGATTATTTTTCTGTAAACCGCACACCTAACTTGTCAAATGTCTTCAAATAGCCACCAGAGCAATTTTTGTGGTAACTGACTCCGTCTCCGGTCCTTTGAATTATTTGAAAATGCACACTTCGTTCCGCATCGTGCTGCATTACCACCTTGGTGTGCATTATCTTTGAATGATTCAATGGCCCATCATCAATTATTCCTTACGTATCGAGACAAATCAATGGCACTGGAATATTTTAAGATCTGTCAGTGCAAGTTATTTTTAGTTGAGACAGCTCAAACATGTATTTTAGTCTAGGACTAGCCTTAAGCATTGTCTGTGAAACCGGGGGTATAACTATTTAGTGAGTGGTTTGGAAGGATTGTGAATCAATCATTATAATAGTCTTTTTAGTGTAGGTTGCATTTTACCACAAATTACATATAAAATACAGTCTGCATTAGAAAGTACAAATTTCTCGGCCCAATATGTTTTTTTTTTTTGCACTGACATATTTAATTACTGTAGTTTAGTGATTTATTTCCATTATTCACAATTCTTAAAGGGATAGTTCACCCAAAAATTAAAATTCTGGCATCTTTTGCACATGTTGTTACAAACCTGTATTTATTTCTTTGTTCTGCTGAACACAAAGAAAGATATTTTAGGTAATGTTAGTAACCAAAATGTTTTTGAGCACTATTGAATTTCATGGTAATAATTTTTCCTACTATGGAAGTCAATGGGGCTTCTGTTTCCTGCTTGATTACAAATATCTTCCTTTGTGTTCAGCAAAAAAAAGAAAAAAAAAAGAAATTGACACAAGTTTGTAACAACTTAAGGGTGATTACACTTATTAACCCTGTGGAGCTGTGTGAATTACTTCTGTAACAAATGGATGGACTTTTTTGAAATTCAAAATCAGTAGCACCATTTACTACAATTTTAAAGCTTGGAACAGCCATATAACTCTGATTTTGAATAAATTTTAAGGTTTTCATTTTTGGCTGAACTATCCCTTTAAATGTGACCCAGCCTATTTTTGTGATTTCCTATTTTCTACATAAAATCATCCCGCATCATGTAAAGAACATACTGTTAAAAATAACCTTGATAACTTTAAAGGGGACATGTAATAAAAATCTGACTTTTTCCATGTTTAAGTGCTATAATTGGGTCCCCAGTGCTTGTATCAACCTAGAAAATGTTAAAAAGATCAACCCAGTAGCTTAGTTTTGGTAAACTATTCTCTGCAAGCATGTCTAAAAATAGGTCATTGAAATTTGGCTCTCCTTGTGATGTCAGAAGGGGATAATACCACCCCTTAATCTGCACTATCCAACACTGCAGCTCGTTTGCATTTTAATTATCTATATGATATTTTGAGGTAGAACTTCACATATGTACTCTGGGGACACCAAAGATTCATTTGACATCTTAAAAAAAGGCTTGTGAAATGTTTACCCTTTAAGTAAGGTCATGTCAAAGAGTAAAATAAATGCAAAATCAAAATTTGATGCTCTCAATTGTAGATTATGAAATTTTTGCCTGGATTTCACAGACAGGGTCACAATGGCATTAAAATAGGCTTATTTTTATCAATAATTTCCTACATTTTGGTGTGAAATATGTATTGGACATAATCAGCATGTAAACCAGCCTACCTGCCATGAAACAGCAGCCAGTATGATGGTGGACACCAGGCAGAAGAGGACCAACCGTTCAGAGATGAGGCAAAAATGACGCATTCCTCTAGAGGCCATGGTCCTGTCTAGACTGAGTGTTTGCGATCGCTGGGATTTCCACATCTTTTGACATTCGCTTAGCTTGGTGTGGAAACCCCACAGTGTGACCAGGAAGGCTATGTGACACAAGACCCATAAGAGGCTGAAGACACAGAACCCAGGGATGACCAGATACCAGACGTTCATGTCACCCAGCTTCAGGGCACATAGCACGATGAACATCACCTCAATAACACTTAGTGGAAATAAAGACAACCTCCTCCACAAACGCCCAGCCGAGAGAAACTGCATCCAGCGCTCTGTTGCCAACAGACCACTGAAGTAGACGTCCAACAGGGGCTCGCAGATAAGCCTGCCCAGGTAGCAAGCGAGGGCGAAGGGATTGGTATGGATGTCCAAAGACTTAAAGAAGGTCACTGCAGAGATCACAGCGAAGCAGGCGAGGTTGGGGAGCGCCAGTGGCGACTTCATTCGCAGGTCCACAATGAGGGCTGCCAAAGCAAACATCAGAGCAATAACAGCCACCGATTTGTGGAAAACCAGGCTGATGCTCGCAACACCGAAGCCGAGAAGCTCCAAAAGCTCTGATGAGGTGAGAACCACTGGTTTATATTTAAAATTGCCACATATACGTTCAGTCAAGGCCCAGAGTGTCCGAACGGCCACGCTGGCAAGCAACAGGTACTTGGTTACTTGCTCCTTAATGTCCTTATCCAGAGATGGGTCGTTCAAAAAGCATAGTAGACCTTGCAGGAAGCCAAACCACAGGTGGAAAAGACTTAAACTTGCTGACTCCATTGAAAAGTAATAGTAGAGGATGCAAGCGATGGCCGAAACGAACAAACCCAGGATGAAGATGACCAGTATCATGGCTTCCTCTGACTGCTCCCATCGTACGTACATTCCCAAGCCCACAGCGACCAGCAGGTTAAAGCTAGACAGATAGCCCAGACAGTGGAGGGAGGACCACATGTCTACACCCTTGTCGGGCTCCTCTGGATCTGACATTGTTGAACTGAAATGAGAGGCTAAGGCCTCAAACCTCCGAGACTAGGAATAGATATGTTGAGACATTCTGCAGAGAAACATGATGTAAAAAAGAAATATTTAAAAACATTAGATCAATCACATACTCAATATAGTGATAGTGACTATAAGACTTGAAACTGCTATGTTTTAAATAACTATTACTAGTATTCTCATTTTGAATCACTAATATACTCTGTTAATATAATAAACATAAAAACTATAGAAGGACATCTCTTAAAAAAGTCAAGAACTGTGAATGCACCATGTTAGAGTGATTAAAAAAACACCATTCATTTTACATGACTACAATATATAGCCTACCCTATTTACATTTTAAATACATAATAAAATAATGACATGCAGTATGTTCAAAACACACGAATCAAATGTTACATGAAAAAAGCATGGGTAAAATCCATATATTACTTTTGAAATAGATACATAGATAAACACAGGCATGTTTTCTTACAGAGATATTCTTATTCGTTATCTAAAAATAATACAATTAGAAATATTTACAGCACGCCCCTGAAAGAATTTCTGTTTGATGTTTTATGAGAGTAAAGTTCAGGATTGAACTGTCAGATGAGAAACTGCCACATAATCAAACACAGACACTCTTAACTTAAAAATTACAAACGATCTGAGTACATGAAAAAACCCATATAACCATATAATAAGTTAGATACATATAATCGTTATTGTCAAAATTATAACTTAACGAATAAGAATATATCTTACATTTGTTTATTGTAAAGAGTTTTTAGTTTCCCGAATCTGGCCATCACGCTTCCGGTTTCCAGGCGGTGTCGACGGCGTCACAGAAGGGTCAAAGTCGAAGCTGAAAATAAGCGAAGAAATTCACTTCCATGGGACAGCTAGGTAATATCGATTTTCGTGTATTTGTCACATCTATATAGTTTATTTAGTGAGTATGTATAAACCTTCCCTTACGAAAATTAACCATGGTTATATTGTGGTAAAAGCGTAGTAACCATGGTTTTTTGGTGTATTGATTACTATCAGCAAAACCATGGTTTTACTACACTAACTATGGTTTAACTATGTAGGTATGATGACAAAATTTTCAAAAAACCCAAAACTCTAAATTTATCACATGACTAGACAGAGCAGACATTCCCATTTGCAAAGAAACAAGGATTGTAAAAATCTATTGAGTATTGAGAAAGTTATGATATTTTTAATATTAGAAATCAGGGGAAAAAGTTATATATGTCTATGGAATGTGTGTGACCGAAATGCTGCTTATTCACAAGTTTTTGCTTGTAACTTTCTCATTTTATCAGATATTTGCATGAAATTTTAACAGAAGGTAGAATTTTGTTAGTACTTTCAAAATAAGTTATAAACATTTACTGTTTTAGTTGGAATGGGCATCAAACTTTAGTTGGAATGTGCATCGGAACCATGGTTTTTAGAACGATACCTGCAGTGGACGTTCTGACAGAACGTTCACTGTAGTCTATTAATAGATACGCGACTACGAAATTTCCGCGGTTTATTTAAATACCTTCTCCACCATAGACTCAGAGTAAAATGTTTCAGGACCAAGATAAAATATATTTATTTGGGTCCATCTACCTTTCATTAGAGACCAGAGCTTAGTGGAAGCACACCGCCCGGTTGAAACTGACACAAATGTTTAAACAGTTGCTGTGAATTAAAAACACCTCGGAGTTGAAAGTTAAAAATATCAAACGCTTCCGGTGATCGGACTTGACCTATTAATTGTCGTATTTAGTAAAAACATACTACAACCTTGCGGTGAGAAGTGGATATTGCATGACACACATTTAAAAGTACTGCGTGGGCTGAAACAGATTCTTCGACCCAGAAATTCGACGCGCGTGCCCGCGATGTCAGCATTGCTAAACTATGGTTTTTGAAAACCATGATTGTCAAAACCATGGTTATTTTGTAGTTACTATGGTTTTACTACAGTAACCATGGTTATTTGGTTTTAACTGTAGTAAAACCATGGTTAATTTTCGTAAGGGTTATGCAGCTAAAAAAACATTTAACAAGTTATTTATATGGGGACACAAGGGTTTGTGGACTACGTTTATTACCTTTTTCATTGTGTTTTTATAACAAATACTTTTATAGGGACAACCATCATGAATTTGTATTACACTTTAGTATTTGCTATAGTAAATAGTATAAATCTTAGATAGTGTTTTTAAACCTTGCCATATAGACCATTTCAGAATATGTAAACAACAATGGTCCAGAAACACTTCCTGTTTCATTTTGTGACTGTTTTTTTATTTCACACATATATCATTATCTTTAAGATGTTTGTTTAACTTTTTGACTCAGTTCTATATGTT
This sequence comes from Paramisgurnus dabryanus, assembly GCF_030506205.2. Taxonomy (NCBI): domain Eukaryota; kingdom Metazoa; phylum Chordata; class Actinopteri; order Cypriniformes; family Cobitidae; genus Paramisgurnus; species Paramisgurnus dabryanus. Next base: position 8,875,196 of record NC_133337.1, read on the forward strand.
TTGTTGGTTGTATTTTATCCCAACGTTTATCTAGTGTTAAAAAACTGAAACAGGAAGTGCTTCTGGACCAGTGTTGTTTACATGTTTTGAAATGGTTTATAGTACATTTTGAAGTACTAACTTACATGATTTACTACAGATCAATTCACTCTTGTCTACATTAACCACGTGCAGCAATTTCGACACTACATTACAGTTTACTATAGTAAATACTAAAATATACTTAAGAAAAAAAAAATCTCATGTAAAGCATGGTTTTGCTCCATTGGTGGTAGTAAGTGACCACTCCGTAGCCCTGAAAATGTAAACTTGTTATATTTGTATAATTTCTTCTTTCATTCTCAGGTTGCTGTGTAGGTAGGAGCTCCCTGACTGAAATACAAGGCTCACTGTCTGCCTCCTACACATGTACAGGGTAAGAGAGTGAGCGAGATAGAGAAAGAGGGAGAGAGAGGCTGTCTTCCAGACTAGTTATGTGCATTGCCGTCCACAGCCACAGGCCTATATCTTAAGTAAGCATCCTATCCAACACAGAACCAATTTAGAAATTGATAGATTTTGAACAGGTTTGACATAAGCATGTTGCTAAGTTAACTATGCAATAGTTTAACCAGTGTGGACATATTTTAAATGAGATTTATTTAAAATGAGAGTTTAACTGGGACTAATGTGTCAGTATGTTTTGTTAATAAACACTGCAAAAAAATTATCTTTTGTTCTATTTTTCAAAGCAATTATCTAAACATGCTTAAACCAAGATATATTTACTTAAAAAGCAAAGTGATACAAGATTTGATATCTTGCTTTCAGAGAAATCTATCAAAATTGTGTGACACTTTTGCCTTAAACAAGATAAACAAGATAAAGCTGTTTTGCCCGTGTTGTAAGCATAAAATTAACAAAATTCTGTTAGATTTTTCTAAAAAAACAAAAACAAACATAAATGCTTTTTCATCTCAGGTGAATATATCTTGTATTCAGTTAAGTATGTTAAAGGGCACATACTATGCCCATTTTAACAAGATATAAATCTCAGGTGTGTCTAGAATGTGTCTAGTTTAAGCTCAAAATACCCCACATATAATTTATTATAGCATCTTCAAAATGCCCCTATTTGGACGTGAACAAAAATATTGCTATAGTGCTATTTTCATGTGTATGCCATTTAAATGCAAATGAGCTACTGCTTTCGGTTAAAATAATCTGATTCCTGTGAATACAGTCTGATACAATAGTATCTTTAGCTGCATTAGTGCTACAGTGTGCTAACAAACACATTTGAAAACAACAGACCTTTTTTACATGAAGTCTTGCATCTTCCATTTTGCGTTAAAGCGGCTTATTTCTACTTCCGTGAGTCGAACGCTAGTGTGCTTGTAATTCTGTCCTCTACACACTGTCGTAAAAACAGCTAGAAGATGTACAACGTCTTTTTGCTTCTGAGGTAATTGAAACTTGACATTTGAAAGACAAAGTGTCTTTATTGAGCGGCATCTGTCTAATAATAAAGGTAAGTGTTTTGGTTGGTCGTCAATGTTGTTCAGCAGTGACAGAGGTTTGTCATGGGTCTGCTCTGCTCGTAAAGTACGATAAAATGTAATGCAATAGTGGCAATGCTGTTTCAGACCATTTACTATACAGCCATGGGCTTCGATATAATGACATTGACTCTATTATGCACCAGATCAGATATTAATATTTGTTGGACTTGATGATGTTGTTAAACAGTTAATAATTATGTTTGTCAACTAATTGTTTATTCATTTCTTTAATACAGGGAATCGCACTTGAAGCTACAGGACATGTCGGTGTGTAAACCAGTGACAAAAAGTTGTGTCAGAACTGTTATGTTTCCTACATACTGGTATTTACATAAAAATGTAACACTGGATCCTGAAATGTCTGTTAATTTATAGTTTTGTTGAGAAATAAAAGAACTTATGAAGTGATATTTACATATCTTAACTTGTAAAACTTGAGGCAGTATTTTATTGTCTCTATTGTAAATAGTTTTTTGCACATGTGGAAGGGGAACCTTTGACAACATAGACTGCAAATGCATTCTTTACTTACAGTGAAACATTAGTAATTGTACACTGTTATAGATTATGTTATAGATTCATGTATAAGTATAGTTATTTTGTCTGTCATTGCTCCATGTTAAATAGTAAATGTTGGTTCGTAAACAACTGATTCCAACATTGTTTGTTATATTATGGAAGCTTTTGTTAGTTTTATTTATTTCCCCATTGTAATAAAAAATACATGTTATTTTAATGTAAAAGGTGTGCATTGTCCTGGGTAAATGTTAAATAACATTAATAGCATAAATGTAACTACCTTGCTGTCATGGCAAATGTAATATTTAAAGAAAAAAACTTTTTATATAAAAACACAATATTTACATAATAAACATAACTTTGAAGGAACACTGCAACATCATCCTTATAACTTTATAATATAAGACTATTATAGACAACAGTATTTTTTTAAGTTATACTTTTTGGCCATTTTGCCTTTATTTAACAGTGAGTAAGGAAAGGACAGGAAAGTACAGGGAGGAGAGAGGGGTATCGGATCGGCAAATGACCATGAGCAGGAAATCGAACTCCGGTCGCCGAAAGTAGAGCACTGCCCTCTACACCATCGGCTCCAACAAACAAAAGTATTTTAATAAGAAAATAATCACAAAAGGCAAATAGTTAGGTAATGTCTTAACTCTGTAATGTCTAACCCGCGAGTTAAAGACTCTACGCTCGTATTTGTTCATCGCGAGATAAAGAATCTAAGAATGATGTCTAGTCTGGAGGATACACAAATGATGTCTGTGCGGGCAGACAGAATCTCGAGTGCGGTTGTGTACTGTTTCGTGGTCCCTCTTGCATCAGAGGTATGTCCTTTGAGTTCCATGCTTCCCATGTTTGTTATGGCTCAGTGTGGTCTGCTTACTTTTCTTCAGTTTCCTGTGAGTACTCTTAAACCCACAAACCTAAATTGCCTGACTTCCCGGAATCACATGGCTTACCTGAATCGCCTAAGTCGCCTGTTTCACCTGGTTCACCTGAGTCGCCTGGTTCACCTGAGTCGCCTGTTTTACCTGGTTCACCTGAGTCGCCTATTTCACCTGGTTCACCTGAGTTGCCTATTTCACCTGGTTCACCTGAGTTGCCTGTTTCACCTGAGTCGCCTGTTTCACCTGGTTCACCTGAGTCGCCTATTTCACCTGGTTCACCTGAGTCGCCTATTTCACCTGGTTCACCTGAGTTGCCTGTTTCACCTGCTTCACACGAGCTCCCTGAACTCTCTGCCCGGCCCAAGATGGCCGTTTTCGAGCTCCCTGAACTCTCTGCCTGGCCCAAGACGGCCGCTCCCAAATGCCTTGAACTCTCAGTCTGTCCCAAAGAATTTTGGGGGCTATACCACCACAGTCGGAGTGACAGTGAGCTCTCTGTGCTTACATGTCCTCAGTGTCATGATCACTGTAACTGTTGGTGTCCTGCCGGCGCCTCCCGTCCAGCCTACACCTTCGTGGCCTCCTGTCATGTCAGTGCCTTTGTGGCCTCCTGTCCTGTCCGCACCTTCGTGGCCTCCTGTCCTGCCGGTGCCTCCCGTCCAGCCTACACCTTCGTGGCCTCCTGTCCTGCCGGCGCCTCCTGTCCTGCCAGCACCTCCTGTCCTGCCAGTGCCTTTGTGGCCTCCTGTCCTGTCCGCACCTCCGTGGCCTACTGTCCTGCCCGCGCCTTCATGGCCACCCATACTGCCTGCATCTCCGTAGCCCCCGAACTGCCCGCGCCTCCATGGCCACTGGTGTGGGCAGTACCTTGTTGACCCTGGTGCTACATGGACCATCCTGAAGGTATTCCCATCCAGTCCCAGCCTCCAGGATAACCACCCCCCATCTCTGGTAGTACTTTGTTCCTTTTCCAGGCGGGGGGAGTACTGTCACTTCCCCATTCTCTGTGCCCTCATGTTTTTCCCATTATAACTCTCTGGACTACATTTCCCAACTAAAAAGAAATAAGAGAGATTTGCTAAAATGTTTTCATGATTATTTAATGATTACAAGTATTATTGCCAAAAGAAAATGAAAAGCTTTGTTAATATGTATGCAGCGTCTGTGTGTGTAGTGAACTGTAAGAAAGTCACTCTTCCTCATGGTTCAATAAAGATCAAAAGAGAGAAGTAACTGTGCACTGTCTCAAAGTACATTGGGGTCATAACCTTTTATAAATGCATTGAATTAGTCCACATCCACCTTTTCTGAATGAAATATTGAGGTCATTCTTCTCAAAATAGGGCATGTAATTCTGCACGAACAAGATAAGAGAACGTGGGCCACTTTCTTTTTAATTAGCACTAATGGGTTGCATTTATAATTGAAAGGTCAGAGACATCTGGTGTGTTTCAATGCTTCACTCAAATACAAATAAGCAAACATACATATTTATCTTTGAATGTAATTGTCTCCTTTTAACATGCCGGACTAATGCAGAGGTCAATAAATGTGTCGGTTGTAAGACTTTCTCAGGGCTACCTCAATGTCTTTGTCCTGCCCCAACAGAGAAAGAGAGAAAACCCTTATGAATTATGCACACCTGTACACCTCCACACCACCTGGCAACCTACATGTAGCATGCCATTATAAAGGACCATATAAAATATACATACTGCTATTCCATTAACTGTCATGGCATGAAATCAGAGAGCATCTCGCCAGTGCTGAAGTCAGGCAGACATGAAAGTTTATTTAGAGACAACAACTCTACCTGTCTACCATTGGCAATTCTGCAAATGGACTGTGGAAACCACAGCCAAGTTTACCTTACCTGGTATCGTGTTGTGGTCAAATACAGCAGACCACAGCACTTCTCTCTTCTTTCATGCTCAGCCATGTTCACCTGACATCCACAGCATTTGCAGCAAACCTGATCTGCTCTGTACAAATCACATTCCCACAGAAATCAATATGATATAGCGAGTCTCACAAGGAGACTGTTTAGAAAGGCAGCCATATCACTGCCTAAATCAAGAAACATGCTAAAGCTGTCAAACTTCAAATGAAGCTGAAATAATAATAGGGACAGAAATAAAGTGTCAGACTGTAAGAGATGTAATTAAATTCCTCATACAGCATTCATGGGTGTAATACAAGTTCTGTTGTGATGTTATACTGCTAGGGCAATTGAATGTATCTGATCTAATGCATATTGAAATATAATGCATCTCGAAGTCACCCATACGGCAAGATCATTCATCTCAATAGTGCAAAGAGGATATTTTATCTGACTGCTGCGTGTCTTGTCAGATGAACACTGCAGGTCAGACAGCTTCATCTCTGTCAGGAGTGTGGTTATAAATAGGGGATCTGCGATGTTTAACTGGCTGTATGTCTTTTAATAGATTATTCAAATAAACTTAGGTTAACATGTTACAGCATGTTTCTGTTGGATGGGAGATTGAACAATATTTTTTTTCTTGAAGTAACAAATGCAGTATATGTTTCAGCCTACATGAGTAGTAGTTTTTATGTCTAGATTTCCAGCATAAAGACCTAAAAATTCTCAAATCAAGATAAATTTACTGGAAAAGATAAAGGACCCAAGATGTAAAGTAATTCTGTAATGTAATACCTGCACTCTATATTCTGCTGGGTTATTTTTAACCCAGTGCTCTGTAAATATTGGACAGAACGAACACATGTTGGGTTATTAAATAAACCTATGCTGTGCTTTTATAACTCATGATTGAGTTAACAACATCCCAGCATAGGTTTATTTATAACACAACATGTGTTCTATCCGATATTTACTCAGAATTGGTTTAAAAATAACCCAGCAGAAATTAGAGTGTGTGTTTATGTTTAAAACTAGTACACTCTAAAAATGTCTGGGTTATTTTTGACCCATAATGGGTAAATATTGGAAAGAACACATGCTGGGTTAAAAATGACCCCAAGCTGGGTTAAAATGACCCAATGTTGGGTTGTTGTTATGCAACCATGGGGTATAATAAAAATGTTGGGTTGTTGTTATGCAACCATGGTGTATAATAACCCAGCAGTTGGGATAAACAACTCAGCATTGGATCAATTTTAACCCAGCATGTGTTCTGTCCAATATTTACCAATTATGGGTCAAAAATAACCCAGACATTTGTGTAAATATCTGCCAGTGCACTGTTACCAATAAGTAGCCTAACTTTAATGTACCAATATGTACCTCTGTATTTACAGTGTGGGGTAATTAAAACTTAGTTTTTCTTACCCCACTGGCATACATGTTTACCTGTTTTACGTATAAATGCACTTGCTTTTCCTAATTTATTTCAGAAAAATCTTAGGGCCCCAACTTACACTCTGCACAATGCAACGTCAGGCGTGATCCAAGTGTTGTTGTTTTTTTGCTAGTTTCAGTTAGAATTTTCACATCCAGTGCAGTGCTCATTGGCCCCAGCTAGATCAGGTGGGCTTTCTGTGTGGAGTTTGCATGTTCTCCAGTTTCCTCAAACATGTATGCCAGACATGCAGGTTAGGTAAATCGGAGATGCCAATAGGGTGCATATTTAAATAGCGCATTAGTAATATGCTCCCATAGGCGGGTGTACAAAGTGCATACAATGCTTATTATACCCACAGGGATGTGCAGCACACAAACATGCCAAATATTAAAAATGAAGATTTAAAATATTATTATTATGTACATAAAGATACAAATGCATATATGTCATAATGGATAGTCATTGCATGTATCAGAATTACCTATTTGCAGTAATGACAAATGAAATTGGTTTCAGGCTTTGCCCTTGTAAATTCCGCCATGTAAATAGCGAATCCGGCAAGGAGCAAGCTCAACTGACTTTTAAATGGAATGGGAGATGAGACTCTGATTGGTTTATTGTACATTATGCCCAAAACACAATAATGAATCATTACAGATACAACCCTTTTAGACCATGCCCCTGGCAGACAAACACTTGCACTCTTCAAAATTAAGGTGGTTCATGATGCTATAGAAATCCCATTTTTGGCTTTAAAGCTCACGTAACACACGCTGTTTCTGCATTTCTGATATTAATCTGGAGTACCTATGGAGTAGTATGACATCCTTTATATCTCTGAAGAGTCTTTAGTTTAATCAGATTTATAAAAGAAAGATTAGCTTTACCGAATCTTTCCGATAACGTACGAAAAAATGAAGAAGGAGGAGTTATAACACGGGAGGAGCGAGTACGAGTCATGCAACACTATACAACACTGTTTTAACTTATGATTCACTACATGTTCGTGTCATTTATATAATATACACGCGCCTATTTCCAACATAATACAGAAGTCTTACTTACCGCGTGTAACTCGTCATGAAAATCCACCGCATCAAACACACACACGCAAAACTCCGCTGCTAATCCGGATAATAAACTATATCCATTGTTTCCATAAGGCTGGATGTCTTCTCCTTACATCCAAAAACACACTTCTTGTTGTGCCATTGTTGACTTTTGAAATTAAACAAAGCTGAGTGGCGTGATAAGCTGTTAGCAAGCTCTAGCGTCTCCCGCTGACTGACGGCTGGGCGGGGTTTTCCAGGGGAAGTTTTCCGGCGGAAGCCCATATAAAGAAGTGATACGTATCGAAAACCCCTGAAACGTCAGTTAGAACCGTAATCGAAAAAAATTAGCCGAAACTTGTACGAACCCTGGCGAAGTGCATTCGGCACAGAAATACTCTGAAACACGCCCAACTGCATTTTTGACACTTTGCCTACATTTAGCATGAGGAAACAACTCTATAACTGTGTTAATAAGTCAGAATGCTTGAAATACCATTAAACCCCCCCTTTAACAAAACAGAACCTTTAACAGATTTTCTTTGTTGTGAAAAAGGTTATTAAGACTATAAAATTGTATGGAAGAAATGGTTCTTCTATGGCATCAGTGTAAAGAACCTTTTAAGCACCTTTATTTTTAAACAGAGAAAGTGTGTAAGAAGACTGTGCCTTTTTGTATCATAGCTTGTAGTGTGTTGTTATATACAATAATGTCACTTTTAGCTTTGGTAAAGACATTTACAAATAGGAATGATGATTTTTTAATAATGTGACCTGTTCAATAGCACTGAACCGCAGAAGTGAAGCCAGGCTCTATTAATTGGTTTGACTGTGAGGAAATTGCAATTCAACATTAATCTGTTTGCTGAAACTAAAGCTACATGGCTGGGCTGCAGGCTGCTGTACGACCATAATACGCTATCATAGCCAATAGAAATTATTAATATTCAAATGTAAAGCTGCATTAGTCACATACTTTCAGAGTATCAGTGATCAAATAAATCAAAGATTGATGAGATCTTTTGGTTGAAAATATTTTACTGTTGTAGCATTATTGCATATTAAATCCATCCCAGGAGGAGATAAAGTATATCATACGGTGATGTTTATTCGAACTGACTGCTGATCTTGTGCTTGACTAAGATTCAGAGGTTACATTCATGTGTGTCTCTCCAAGTCATTACTTTCACCGATCAATAATTGGAAGTGGATAAAATGAATCCCTAAGGATTAATCCCAGACAAAGAGACAATTGTTAATTTTGGCATCAAACAGGAATCTCAAACAGGGATCATTACATCAATTAAGCTGAGCGAGCAGTTTTACATGTGAAATCCAGCCTGGTCACTTGAGGAACACCAGACAGATGGAATGTAAAGTCCCAGATGCTTTTATCTGCCCTGTCAGTGATGGCAGGGATTCTTCCTCATGGTCACCAGCTCTTCATCATGGTCACCCAACTCTTTCTCATGGTCACCAAGCTCTTCCTCATGGTCACCCAGCTCTTCCTCATGGTCACCCAGCTCTTCCTCATGGTCACCCAGCTCTTCCTTGTGTTCACCCAGCTCTTTCTCGTGGTCACACAGCTCTTCATCATGGTCCCCCAACTCTTCCTCTTGATCACCCAGCTCTTTATTATGGTCACCCAGCTCTTCATCATGATCACCCAGCTCTTCATCATGGTCCCCCAACTCTTCCTCTTGGTCACCCATCTCTTCATTATGATCACCCAGCTCTTCATCATGGTCACCCAGCTCTTCATCATGGTTACACAGCTCTTCCTCTTGGTCACCCAACTCTTCCTCTTGGTCACCCAACTCTTCCTCTTGGTCACCCAACTCTTCCTCTTGGTCACCCAGCTCTTCATTATGGTCACCCAACTCTTCATCATGGTCACCCAACTCTTCCTCTTGGTCACCCAACTCTTCCTCTTGGACACCCAACTCTTCATCATGTTCATCCATCTCTTCCTCATCGTCACCCAACTCTTCATCATGGTCACCCAACTCTTTCTCATGGTCCCCCAGCTCTTCATCATGGTCACCCAACTCTTTATCATGGTCCCCCAACTCTTCCTCTTGGTCACCCAACTCTTCCTCTTGGACACCCAACTCTTCATCATGCTCATCCAACTCTACCTCATGGTCCCCCAGCTCTTCATCATGGTCACCCAACTCTTCATCATGGTCCCCCAACTCTTCCTCTTGGTCACCCAACTCTTCCTCTTGGACACCCAACTCTTCATCATGTTCATCCAACTCTTTCTCATGGTCCCCCAGCCCTTTTGGTCCTGGAACAGCATTCATGTTAGTAAAGATACTATTAACTCATTCCCTGCCAGTCTTTTTTAAGTTGGCCACCAGCATTTTTTGTGTTTTTTTAAGTTTTACTAAATGGCTTCCAGAATTTTTTTATATAAACATACAAATATATCAAATGAAAGAACAGACACTCTGCTTTCCAACAAACAAACAAAACGGGAAGAAAAAACGTTTAATCCTATCTTCATTTGTTCTCTTTTTATAACCTCTCATATATGGGCAGGTTTTGATAAACCAAATTTTGAGCAAAATTTCTGAAAAAATTGCATTTTTGTGAAGGAATTTTGTTAGAGATCAGATTCAGAACAAAGATCAAAACAAACACAGAGTTTAAACTGTTGAATTCATTTTTGCTTCAGTTTTTTTATAAATTGGGTAAGAACCATTATAGCGGAATTACAGATTACCGTAAAACACGTAAGGGAAGCGTCATAGGCAGGGAAATGTTTTCTCTTATGCCGAGTTTAGACTGCATGATTTTCAAACTAGTCGGGTCACCTGTGGTTTCACACTGCGTGATTATATGGGGTAGCGTTCAGTCACTGCTGTTTCAGACCGCATGATGGATTGGCGACAGGGGTTTTCATACTGAATGACTTTACCGTAAGAAGAATCGCAGATAACTTTGTCCCGGTCCGCAAACTACGTCTCACAACCAAACGCACGCGAGAAGTGACGCGAAGGAAACAACGCGAGGTCACGCATGCAAGTTTTCAAGTGACACTGGGATTATTATTAAAAATGGTAGCTCGCAAGGAGACTCCTCCCCGAACTTCCAGCTGCACTGTATGTTGCTCTCTCATTGGATGTAGGTCATCGCCAATGTTATTGTCAGTCAAAACACATTTCACATGGCATGATTTTGAATTGCCGACCGGTCCAGATATTTAGCATGCCAAATATCTCACGGGTGTCGGCGACTCGTCGGCGATCCTCTCAGAACGTGTCTTTTGTAATTCACACTGTGTGATTGTCACTCGCGTGCACGAGCATCGATTTGCCTGTGATTTCGGGCATTTGTCGGCGATTTCTCAAAACCTGTCAGCAAGTCAAAATCAGGGCCAAAATCGTGCAGTCTGCACTCGGCATTAATTGACAAGATAACTTATCAATGGCGGGGAAAAAGTTAATAGAATGAGAGTTCTATACTAACTGCTCGCTGCTTTTTTATTTTAATTCATGCTTTATTTTTTCATTATGTAGATCAGACTTTCAAAATTAATAAAAATATTTCATTACTTGAATTACATTTTCGTAAGCGGACAGACATGAGTGATGACACGTCTGGCTGAAAGCTTTTGGGAAGGAACACCTCTCATTCCCAAACATGAAGAGTTCCATTCATCATCATTCACATCTTACGGCGCTTTGCGGCCACAGCCAAGTCAAGGGTAGCGGGAGGTAAAAAATCACAACAGAGCCAAATGGCTTTTACCAACCTCCTGCGTCGTGCCTGGTCCAAACCGAGCTTTCTCTGCTTTAAGCTAGTGAACAGTCATCCTCCTGGGAGCTTTTTCAGCAAAGCAATGGAGGCAGGCATTTATATAGATAGAGACAGATAGAATGTTGTGTGTGTGGTGGTAGGGGGGGTTGATTCACAGCCAAAAAACTTGGACAGAGAACAGCCATGCGATTTTTTGTCTCAAGTCTCTCTGTGTAGTATGCATACTCTCTTTAGTTGGGCTTTATAAACAATGTAGTGGTAAAAGTGCATAAAATGTGCTGGGTTGTTGTTACCTAGTATAGGTTGATTTATAACTCAATGGTATTTTACCCAACCATGAGTTGAACTAAATTTTTATTTCTAACATGTTTTGCTTAAAATGTGTCTTTGTGCATTTATTTAGCATACAATTTAATTCAAAGTAATTATGTGCTATAATTCTTAAAAATAACTCTTTTAATGTTTAAGGAAATGCAATGACTTTCCTACATGCACTTGACAATTGACACTTCTTAAGTCTCCTATACATACTCTCATACACACACACACAGACACACACACACACACGCTCAAGGTGAGCTGGCAAGCCACTTTCATGGTTCATTAAACTTGTGATGACGAAATAGACACATAACGACTTACATGCTCGATCACTCTGAGAATGAATAGCAAACTAGCATTCTCTGCCTCACATTTAGGGACGGCCACATGCACATGATCTCACGCATGGTATGTTACAAGTTTCTTGACAAACCGGGGGCACTACCTCACATTGGGTAAGAGTTTTTATGCGGTCACCGGTCAGGGTCGCCAGACGCTCTGAATATTAACCAGAGATGGTTAACGTGTCCACGCTGTCTCTAAAATGCATTAATGTTAAATAAAGAGGGTGTTCATTTCACTTCCGGATCTAAAACTGGATGTTTTGCTCCCTAGAGAGACCATTCTTCACTGAGAAAAATGGACACAGTGGGTCTTTGAAATAACACAAAGTAAACATGTATATGCAACACAAAATGAGAAGGATGTCAATTGCAATAAAAGGAGAATAAATATCGTTTGTTTTGAGCGCCAAAATGATTCAGCAGCCAGAGGAACTTCACACCACATTATTAACGTAAATTCAATTTATTTATTTATGTTTGCTTTCTAGTAGCTGATACAGCTAGCCTAGAAATCTAGACGCACCCTAGCGGCCGCAAAATATATTTGCTGCCAGGGTTTAGTCTAGGCACTCATAATACACTTAACAGCTCCAAAAACCAAAATTTGGTCAGGCCAATCACATCGTGTGTAGCGTCTGTGGGGCGGGCTTAACATGATGACGACAGAGCTGCGACGGTTCCTACTTGAAAACTTCGTTCTTCGTTGCTCTGATTGGTCATAGCGCTATCCTATTGCGTGCAGAGGCATTTTGAGGGACAACCTTATATCCCGCCCCTTGCATTGAGCCGTTTGTGTTGCCAGACCTTACATCTTGATGTAGGTCTGGCTAACCAGGCTATGATACAGCTTCACTAGTTTACGTTTTTTTTTTTTACAGTATGTAGCAATTTCAATTACTTTTCAAGATTTTGTAAAACAATAGTCAAACTGTCAACTGGTGGAGTAAGTTAAAGTCAGTCAGGCTTATAAAAAAACAGTGTTTTTAAAAATGTCAGCTGTTTATTTCAAGTTTGGCAGTTTTATCTGAATAAACGTGGTCGTTAATAGTGGCACTTTTACCCCAGCTGTCCTATCACAGTGGAAACGTATCAGGACAAATAAAACACTAACCAGAAGTTATTGAGTAGCGTTATCCATGTACTGTAAGTAATTTACCAGATGATATCAATTGACTACATTAATAGTAACATTCCAGATTAAACAAACTCTGCTTAATCAGATTAACAGACCCTCATCAGTTATTTGTGACTGCGATACACCACGAGCTACACTTGATTCTATTAGAAAAGGCATTTTTCAGAAGAGCCCTTGTTGTTTTAAGATTGTCATTTTGTCCAACATTGCGTCCTATGACAGATATAATACTTATTTCATTATTGCTCCGTGTATGTGTGACCTTAATTATTTGAGGTTGTGCATTGATTTCACTTCACTAAATATTTCCTCTTATAGGTCCATCATCATTGCATGCACTACACACAAGCATTAAAGTGCACGTATTTTATTGCTAATCAGGGCATTCATTGGTTTATGGTTAAAAAAAACTTTCCACATACAGTAGATTTTTGTAGGTTGTTAACTTGCAGGCTGCGTCCGAAGCGGGAGGAATTATGACAATGTCGGTCTTGTCTACATCACCAATCCCAAGAAGTAATCTGTTGCCTAAAATCCAGGCCCGGGGTGGGTAATCGGGAGAACCGGGAGAATTCCCGGTGGGCCGCTTCACTTTTGGGCCGGTCGAGTTTTTTTTTTTTTTACATTTGTCACGTTAGTGAGTCTATCTTCCCTTAAATGACACTTCACACGTTTCGCATTGACACTGCAGCGCGCAGCCTCTGCATGGGTTGTACCATGTGAGGGAATTCTCCCCTCCCCTCCCATAGAGTTGGTTCGGTCCATAGCACGTCCAAGAAAACTTTTCTCCGGTAGGCTAGGCCGGCCCTACCGTAACAATACGCGTCTGAGAGGAGGAGGGCGTAAAAAACAGGTTGAAGAAAAATCCATTGGAGGAGTATGCTGCCAAATGTGCCAAACCTACAGATTTATTTTCAAGAGGACAAACAAAAGTGGCAACAGGTAACTTAAAGAGAAATAAGCCTAGTAATGATTAGCATTAGCAACGTAATTATTCGGCTAATACCGTTGTCAAACTATTTACAAGCCAAACATTTTTTTTGTTAAAATATTACCCTTATTACCCTTAGACTTTGCAAATATTATGCAAGCAGCTTCTAAGCAGTCCCCCGCTGAAAATGAGGAGGCCATGAATAAACAATATTAATTCAAGTTATTTAACCCTCAGGTTGTGTTCAGAACCCTATAACACATTTGTTTTCCCAGTCAAAAATGACCAGCCTAAAAAAGCTTATAAATCACTTGTTATGCCATTTACCCAATATTGTATTCAATATTTTTGTCAGATTGTTTTCTTTTTTAATTAGGACTTTTATATTTCTATTTGCATTAATCATCGGCCTCACAGCATTAGCAATGCTAATAATTTATCAACCTTTCCTTATGGAATACACTCTAAAAAGGGCTGGGTTATTTTTATATTTTATATATTGGACAGAACACGCTGCTGGGTTAAAATTGACCAGTGCTGGGTTGTTTTAACCCAACTGTTGGGTTATTATAATCCATGGTTGCATAACAACAACCCAACATTGGGTTATTTTTAGCCCAGCATGGGGTAATTTTTAACCCAGCATGTGTAAAATTATGGGTAAAAAGTAACCCAGCCTTTTTTAGTGTGTAGAGGAATATTTTTGTTAACTTCTTATCTTAAGTGAAATATTATTTAACTTTACCTTATTTGTTGAACCATGATATTAATAAAAACTATAGTAAGAGCTGAACTGTTGCTTTTGTCACGGCCAAGGGGCTGGCGCTACTATGCTAAGCCACGCCCCTTCTCAACTTCCACCTCGAGGAGGTCCCCAAAGCCAACCCAATGACCAGACAACACGAGAAACAGGTAAGAATTAAAACAATCTTTATTAAATATTTAAAAGGTAGTAGGGAAATGGGGAAGGGAAATTAAAACTAATGTCTATCTCTGCCCTCCAGGTGGGCCACGGACAGGGAACAAGGGGGCAACGGGATGTCCAGGACACTGAAGACCAGGGGGGGGACGTAGGACTCAGGCTCCAACCTGGTCTAGACTACCCGTGGCGCGCTCCTTTGTCCTCCTGGAGGCAGAATCAAAACTGGATGAGTGTTGTAGATCTTTATTTAAGCTGCGTACCTGGGTCTCCCTGGTGTGGGCTCTTCCTCGCGTTTTCACAATGTTTCGTCGAGTCACTCAATATTTCTCCTTTCTTCTTTACAGGTAAAAACTTAGGCACAAAGCACAGTTAGTTGGCTTGGAATAGCGCTCACCTCTCAGCTGAACGCAGCGTACCGTAAGTACAAGTCTCACTCCGTTGCTCCTCAGAGTAATCACTCTCTCTCCTCTTCTTCCACAGGTATCGACGTAAGTACAGGTCTCACTCTGTTGCTCCTTAGAATAATCACTCTCTCTCCTCTTCTCTCCACAGGTATCGACTTGGACACAAAGCACAGTTAGTTTGCTTTACAATGGCTCTCACCTCTTGGCTGGGCTCAGCGTACCGTAAGTACAGGTCTCGTTCTGTTACTCCTCAGAATAATCACTCTCTCTCCTCTTCTCTCCACAGGTATCGACTTGGACACAAAGCACAGTTAGTTTGCTTTACAATGGCTCTCACCTCTTGGCTGGGCTCAGCGTACCGTAAGTACAGGTCTCGTTCTGTTACTCCTCAGAATAATCACTCTCTCTCCTCTTCTCTCCACAGGTATCGACTTGGACACAAAGCACAGTTAGTTTGCTTTACAATGGCTCTCACCTCTTGGCTGGGCTCAGCGTACCGTAAGTACAGGTCTCGTTCTGTTACTCCTCAGAATAATCACTCTCACTCCTCTTCTCTCCACAGGTATCGACTTGGGCACTGAAACACAGTTATTTGACTTTGGATGATGCTCACCTCTCAGCTAGACACAGCACACCGTAAGTACAGGCTCCTTCGATCTCTCCTCAGGTTATTCACTTTCTCTGTCCTTCCCTCCACAGGTATCCGCCTAGCGAAACGCCTGATGGAGTAAGCCGTCCCTACGTGGCGTCGGGGGCGAACCCTCTCGACGGCTGTGCGGTGGCAGGGGGGTGGGAATACTCAACGTCTCACCGGGCCGAGCGCTTCCCTCTCCTCGCCGCCGTCGGCGTTCGAACTCTGGACAGGGGCGCCCCTTTGTAGAGGCCACGGGACGATGGAAATCCCTTCACCTCGCTCTCTGCAATAATAAACTCGCACAGTATACGATGGTAGTTGTCACAAATCGTACTCACGATGCTGCTGCTCCTCCAGCTCTTCGTTGGTGCTCACACCACCCACTCAATGTCTAGGCGGGACAGGATCGTCTCGGGGCGCCGTGCAAATCTCATAAAATCTGAAACACGCTCACAACATATGCAGGATTAAATTTAGCTAGGGCCAACAGCCTCTTGGTCTTCCTTTGGCGAAGTATGTAAAGCGGGGGTCTATCAGACAAGACACACAGCAATCCACAGCAACCCACAGCAATATACAGCATCGTCACCTTGTGACACTTTATTTATCCAATTTGAAAAAAGTGCTAATTTGAAATAACACTATGGAAAAAGTGGGCCGGTCTTGGGCCTGAAACTCCCGGGCTGAAAAGTGGCCCCACTCCGGCCCTGCTAAAATCTGTGTGTTTGGAAACACCAAAGGAAAATTAAAAAGGGGAATTGGACAATAGCTGCTCTTTAAAGCATTGGTAAGTCTTTTTTTACTGCTGTTAGGAGCTAAATCTTTTTTTTTGTATATGCATTATTCTTTGACTTGCAATTAGGGACGCACCGAATCCAGGATTCAGATTCGGCCGAATACTGGGCTTTTTGACGGGGTTCGGGTTCAGCCGAATCTTAGATTTTTTTCCACCGAACCGAACCCTAAGCTGGTCGACGTCACGCGACCGTTGATTACACACATCAGGTATTGACGTGGAGCTAAGTGGTTTTTTTTTCGGTGAGCCTTAGGGGCGTTTCACATTTCGTGGACCCACCTGGAAAAACGCATCGCACCGCATCGCTTTCATTGTGCTTTACATAAAAATGCATCCCCGCCCTGCCCCTCGGGCTATCTTGACTTATAGGGAGGAAAAAATATATTTAAATGCTTATGTATCTCACAGATTTGGATGGGTAATTGTGGTGCATGAAATTCAGGCATTGGGTATTTATATTGCGTTTAAGCGCGCGCTCAAGTTTTACTTTCACTTTCGCGATCGGGCGAAGCCGCAGTACAGGAAGCAATCCGTACTGATTTGTCATGGATTTTTGTGCAAATCCTCCAACTTCGTCCTGTCAGTCATTACTATCCTCCCGTAAGAAAATGTAATCTCTCTCAGCAAGCTTTAAAGTGATATAGATTGTACGGGCAGTGAAGAGAGTGACTCTTCAGAATCTGTGCAGAATCGCTCTTAAAGCGACAGTAGCCCCTGTTTTTCTGATCGAAAAAAATGATCCAATCTCTAACTGGATGATCCAAACTGTGAGTTTTGTGACCCACTGAACCACTTTTAAATGGTGGGTATATCTGGTGTGGGGATTATTTTTTAAATATAGTGTTTTTAAGTTCAACAAATGTTACTTTTTTTAAATTGAGACTTGTAACATTTGGCATCATCGTGTCATTTTTATGATGTAAATTGAGTGAGCAAAAGCAGTATCAGCTTCAAATATCGGCTCAAGAAAATCGGCAGCCTGTATCGGTATTCGGCTAAGGCTGATGAAACAAAAATCGGTATCGGCAACAAAAAAAAAATCCATATAAGTCGATCCCTAATTGTGACCATGATATGAGTCACAGATCGTGACTCATACTATTGTCACAGGCGAGAAGCGGACCGCCCCTGTCGCGGGTCACGCTTCTCCTTCCATTTCCACCCCGAGGAGGTCCCAAAACACCCCAATGACCAGACAGACGAAGAAATAAAATGTAACAAGTTTTATTAAATATTAAAAAACACGTAGGGGGGATTTTAATACTTAAAACTTCCAGTCTTTAGCCTTCGCCTCATGGGCACACACAGGGGAGGGGCATTTAGGTACACTGGGCTCTTGGCGTACAGGTGAGTATAAAGGGAGGTAACACTGGGCTCTTGGTTTTGGGCGTACAGATGAGCATACAGGGAGATGCACTGGGCTCTTAGCCTTGGGCATACAGGTGAGTATACAGGGAGGTACACTGGGCCCTTGGATCAGGCATCTGAAAGCACTCAACAGACCCATTATCATACACATAGACAGCACATATGCTTTTTCCACACAGCAGCCAGTTCAAACTTTTCCTCCTTCAATACTCCACACAATATTCACAGCAAATTCTTACTTCATACAGTTGCCACGCCACCACCAGGTGGGGGAAAGGGTTAAGGAGTCGCAGTCGGGTGTATTCATGACAGGTGTGGTCTAGGGTCATGGGGCAGGTGTGGACCTGGGTCATGGGGCAGGCGTGGACCTGGGTCATGAGGCAGGCGTGGACCTGGGTCATGAGGCAGGAGTGGACGTGGGTCATGGGGCAGGCGTGGACCTGGATCATGGGGCAGGCGTGGACCTGGGTCATGGGGCAGGCTTGGAAATGGGTCATGAGGCAGGCGTGGACCTGGGTCATGGGCCAGGCGTGGACTAGGGTCATGGGGCAGGCGTGGACCTGGGTCATGGGGCAGGCGTGGACCTGGGTCATGGGGCAGGCGTGGACCTGGGTCATGGGGCAGGCGTGGACCTGGGTCTTGGGGCAGGCGTGGACCTGGGTCATGGGGCAGGCTTGGACCTGGGTCATGGGGCAGGCTTGGACCTGGGTCATGGGGCAGGCTTGGACCTGGGGCAGGCTTGGACCTAGGTCATGGGGCAGGCTTGGACATGGGTCATGGGGCAGGCTTGGACATGGGTCATGGGGCAGGCTTGGACATGGGTCATGGGCAGGCTTGGACATGGGTCATGGGGCAGACGTGGAACTGGGTCATGAGGCAGGAATGGACCAGGGTCGTGAGGCAGGCTTGGATCTGGGTACACCTCGGCCTCCACCTCGGTGTCCTCTGCCTCCTTCCTGTGTCCGGGAACTACTCCCCCCCCCAAAAAAAAGCTTGGGGAAGCTTCCGCTGACCAGGGTGGCGCTGGAGGCGCATTAGACCCTCCAATTGGAACATGACATGATGGTGACTCAGGTGAATCAGGTGAATAAGGTAAACCAGACGACTCAGGTGAATCAGGTGAATCAGACTACTCAGGTGAATCAGGTGAACCAGACGACTCAGGTGAATCCGGTGAACAAGACGGCTCAGGTGAATCAGGTGACCAAGACGACTCAGGTGAATCAGGTGAACAAGACGACTCAGTTGAACCAGACGAATCAGGCGACTCAGGTGAACCCGGCGAATCAGGCGACTCAGGTAAACTAGGCGGTTCAGGTAAGCCAGGAGATTCAGGTGGTTCAGGTAAGCCAGGGGATTCAGGCCATACAGGTAAGCCAGGCGATTCACCTAGTACGGGATGTGCAGGAGGCTCAGGTTCGGACCTTCTAGTCGTGGTATCAGGTGCAGGAGACACAGGTTTGAACCCTCTAGCCGTGACAGGAGGTGCATCAGATGATTCAACAGATGATTCAGATTCAGGGTCTTGAGGAACACAGGAAACAAAAGAGCAGAAAGCAGACCACACACACCACGGGCCATGGCAAATGCAGGAAGCACAATGTTCATGAGACATACCTCGGTAGCAGTAGAAATCATAGAACTGGTTACAACTTGACGTGAGATCCGGGACGTCCATACTGACACGATCTAGATATCTAGCAGACTCGATCTCACTTGTCTGGTTAAGGGTTAACCTCTTACTGATCTAAGATCATGTGCGGGGAAGATCTAAACATAAATTAATGTTTCATGCATCATCATACTTCTTCCCCAAAAGCAATGTGCTTGAAACGCTAAAGTGCCTAATAGACAACGAGATTGAGTGAGTATGTTTTCTAATCTCTTTTTCAACTCATTAAAATATATGCAATGTTAACTTACCTGTCTCCACATCTACAGTCTTTGTAATGGAGAGAGGCTCTCTGACCTACTGCTGCTCTTCATCGAGCAAAATATTCAAATTGATCGTGAGGAAGTCATTTAAGTTTTTTTTAAAACACAACAGACAGACAGGTACTGCTTTAACTCTTTTCCCGACTGCGTTTTCCCCGCCAACATTTTTTATGAATTCTTTTACAAAAGTTGAATGCCTTCCTGAAAATATTCTTCTTGAAATATATAAACATACAATATATCAAATGAAAGAACAGACCCTCTGCTTTCAAAAAAAGTTCCAATCCTATATTTTTATCACCTCTCAAATATAGGTAGGTTTCTTCAAAAAATATCAACATTTGAGCTAAAAACTGAGATAACTGCATGTTTGTTAGAGATCAGATTTAGAGAGATGATTAAATAGCACACGGTTTTTACTGTTTTTGAGTGAATGCTTTAGTGTTTTATAAGTTGAGTAAGAGCGCCACCCTAGTGGATAATAGCAGAAATATGGATTGTAATAAAAACTTGTCATTGCCAGGGAAGTGTTTTCTCTTAATTGCACATACATTCTGTAAAAAATTGTTTTTGATTGTTATTTGAAGTAGTAATTTTTTATATGTCCTTTTTAGTCCATCCGCCTTACCTCTGAGGAGGTCTGTGCACGCCACTATGGCCGAGTGGTACAGCATTGCATTAACAGTCAGTGAGAAATCATGGGAACACACATAATGATAAAATGTTTACCTTGTAAAGCCCTGTAAGTTGCTTTGGATAAAAGCATCTGCCAGATATATAAATGTAAATGCAAAGTGAAAGTCCCTGGGAATTGAACAAATGACTTTGCACTGCTAATGCAACCATTTGAGCTACCCGAATAAATGCAGAATTGACTGAAAAGATAAATGGAAGTGTAATTTATAATGTAATGACAGGTTTGATGTAGCCGCATCCTCTGGGTGTCACTCTTAATGCGAGAATGAGCTTAAATTTGATTGGATACCTGAAGAAGGGATGCTTAGCATTTTGTTGCCATCCAGCGGCCTGTGCGCCTGTAACGGCACGTGACCTCACTAATGGAGAGCCAGGAGCATTTTTAGAGACGGTGGGATAAGGGAGATAGGTTATAAATAAACTGCTTGCTGTCAGTTAGTGTGCTGAGGTACCTCACTAGTGGTTTGCCTTACAGAAGACTATCACACGATCATGTTTGTATCGATGAAGCCATTTTATAGCCTAAATTATTGCTATTGTAGGTTGAACTGTGATGCATGCATCATTTTTAATGCGAATGTGTAATTTTGTTTCATAAAATGTAATATCATAAGTAGAGATCATGCACCCTGCCTTTAATATTTGTAAGAATCTTCCAGCCTGATCTCACTGGAATTTGTACATAGTTTATAAGTTGGCTTATTCCTGTTAATTCGTACAAAGTTAATCATGCAAAAACGTACGATTATTGTAAAAAAAAAAAACGAAACCCCACCCCTAACCCCAACATCGCAGGGGTCAAGGAAAATCATACAAAAAATTTATGAATGTGGTCATACTAATTAATAAGAAATAGCCACCTCATAAAATACGTACAAATTGTCCATTTGGATAAAAGCGTCTGCTAAATCCTTAAATGTAATCTTTCTCAATTTCTTGACAAAAACTTCCTATATTTAACCCCTCCTCTTCAACCACCTGTTATGTAAACACAGATGTTCAAAGTGAAATTAATTTCTAAGCTATATTTGTTAAAATCAAATTCTGCCCATTTAATATCCCTACAGTATTATGGTCAAAGATAAAACACACACTATGTAACGTAAATACACAGCATTTTTGAGTCAAATAAATTGCCATGTTTATTGTGTGAACACTGCCTCTGCAGTTTCTTATACAGGGGTCTGTGCTGTCAAAATCATTTTCACGGTGAACCAAAATGTCCTGAGTCATTTCAAAACGCAAGCGTAATTAGAGGGGACTGTGAAAACATCAAGGCCAACATGGCCGACAGTCACCATAGCAACACCTCAAGTAGAAAAATGAAAATTCACAGTCACAACAGCTGTGACCAAGCATGTGTTTCAGGCACCTTCTTTCTGAAATCCAACAGCAGGTCATCGGAGTGGTGCATCTTGCCCACGACCATCAGGGTTTACATTTAAGGATTGGCTGATGCATTTATCCAAAACCTCTTACAGTGCATTCAAGTTATACATTTTATCATGGGATCGAACCAACAACCTTTTGAGCAACTAATGCACTGCTCCACCAGTTGAAAATGTGTATGAATTTAATGTTAATGACAAAATATGATCAGTGTGCCAGTAAAAGGCTTTTGGATTTGCCAGTCGCACTGTGCAAGCAGGACAGCCCCCCCTTCTCTAATAAGAGTGACCTTACTCTATTAGCAAGTGAACATTTTATCAGGGTTGTATCAGGACGTATACGCTCGCAGGCACAAAGTCATATTTGTGTGTCTTAGCCTCTTCATCTCTGCTAGAGCAAAACAAAACCTTAAAATGGACAGGAACCATCAAACTGAGTACTAAGGTATATGTACCTCTGAGGCCTTGTATAGCTTCAAATAAAAATCTTTTTTATCACTCTAGGCACAAAGCCATCAACACAGCTCATTTAATACAGCCACTAAAGTGCTGCCTTCTTTGCAGACATTTCTGTTTAACTGGCTCTCTGTATATTGCATTGAACTTTGTGCAAAATACATTTTAGAGATCACCCCCTGGGCATGGGGGGTGCTCACTTGGTAAAGTTTTCTTTAGATATTTTGGGTTATTCAATGAAACAGGTACTTTTTAGTCCTTTAAAAATGCAAGGGAGGGTGGCACAGTCGCTCAGTGGGTATCACTGTTGCTGCCTCACAGCAAGCCGGTTCAAGCCCAAGCTAGGTCAGATGGCCTTTCTGTGTGGAGTTTGCATGTTCTTCCTGTTTCAGCGTGGGTTTACTCCGGGTCCTGCCACGGGCCAAAAACATGCAGGTTAGGTCAATTGAAGCCAAACTGCCCCTCACCCGACGAGATTAGGGATCAACTTGTGAGAATGTATTTGTGTATAGTTTAACAAGTTATTGCCATAAATAGATGCTGGAATTGTAATAAGAATAAACAAACTAAATGCAAGGGATTTTTTGTATGCCTAATGCATCAGCATTAAAACACACATACACATATGCTATTTTTTGATATATGACGAGATGGACTATAATTATACCTTCACATGTAACAGGGTTGATAATTTAATTAGATATTTCAATTCTTGCGCTTAAGTGTCATAAACCTTAAGCTTATCTATTCAAACTTGATAACTACAGGGTTTTTTTTAGATTCTGGTTATGTTTAAAATGCATATAATGGCAACAATTCACATTGTATGAATTCATATAATATCGCCACCAACCGCCAAAAAAACGTACATTTTCCAGTGAGATCAGTTTAAAAAGTACTATAACACGATAATAGCAGTTGGTGGTATATGCTGTTTAATTATATTAAAGAGATTTTAACATGGCATTGAGGCATACAAACAGGGGCGCCGTAAGGGGGGGGGAAGTTAGGACGATTCTAAGGGCCCATGAACTTTTGAGGGCCCCAGCCAAGGACTGTGCCGCACACGCACCCCCCTTATTAAGCTGAGCCCTCTTAGCTCCGCCCCGTCTTTACTCTGCGTTTTAGCGCCGTCTTCATTCCACGGTCTCACAGTGCGGAGTGAACTTCAGAAGAGAACAAGGTGTGTGTATTTACTCTTATTTCCTATGATATCTGCATATGTGAACTTCCTTACTATAAATGCAGTTTACACAATGTAACGCTGGCTGGATCAATACAATGTAGTTTTCTTTCCACTGTAAAGTCTTCGCTCTGTTCACCCCAGTTTAAAAAAACACAAGGTGATTTACGTTCCCTGTTTTGTGATTCTAACGCGAAGTCAGCCCTTATAAGCTGTTTAATTAACGTAGCCAGTATAAGCTAATTAACATAAACTAGAAATGCGATCATTTACACACTAGTTTTGTAACGCAATATGCCAAGGAAGTATTTTTATGCAGTTGTGAATCGAGTTGGTTGTGATAAAACTGAAATGCAACTAAGGCTAAACTAGTCCAGTTATGTATATTAAAGCTTCTCAACTTGCAACAGGTTTAAGAAATCAATGGAAATCTATGTCGTAATCTGCTATAGTTGTCATTCATTTCATTTTAGAGCCCCGTTGATTAAAAAACAGTCTGAAGAATCATTTAATAACAATATAGCTGTTTTCTTAAAGAGTAATAAACCCTAAACCAACTTTTTTTAGTTAATGATCTGTAAGAATGGGGTTTTATTAGTGCTGTTCATTGATTTTAGTAAGTTTTTTGACATTTGGATATAAAGTGTTTCAATACTGGTGTAAAAATGTCTGAGTGCTGCCCTCTTCAGGTTAAACGGTGGCTACTGCAGTTGAATTTTTGTATTGGATGTTGGGTCCAAAAAATGCCTCGTGATGTAAGCAGGTTCAAGCTCACCACACCTTGTTACGATCTCATCACACACTTGTTACGATCTCATCTCATCCCCTCTGTCGTGTGTGTAACAGAGTACAGTAATTCACTGAGACTGCCTGTGAAAATCAGAAAAGTCTCAAATCTTATTGTGAGATAAAAAGCATCGCAGTTTAATTTCAAGCATTAATTTCACTATGATTTCAATCGCTGACATGCATTACTCAGTCAATATTAAAGATATCGTCTCGGTTACGTATGTAACCCTCGTTCCCTGAAGGAAGGGAACGGAGACGTCACGTCGTGACCGACGAATTGGGAACCGCTCCGCGGGTGACCTATCTACTTCGAGAAACTATAAAAACGCCAATGAACTTGGCATGCAGGTATTTGCATAATGCCGGCGCCGCCCCGCCAGGTGCGTATATAAGCCGCAGGTGCACAATACCAAATTAGCTATATTATTGCTGAGAAGCCGAGCAGCAGTGCCCGGCCTGAAAACAGCAATGGAACAGCAAACTGTGGCGACGGGACGTGACGTCTCCGTTCCCTTCCTTCAGGGAACGAGGGTTACATACGTAACCGAGACGTTCCCTTTCAGTCGGTCACTACGACGTCACGTCGTGACCGACGAATTGGGAATCCCTACCAAAACGCCACTGCAGCTGAACCCTTCCAGTGTCTGTAAAAGCCCTCCGCCCTCCACGTAAGGGGCGGAACCTAAGGCGAAATGCAGAAGGCCGGTCACTACCTGTTCCTCAACCCACGATAGTGAAGCAGCGAACTGGGGAAGCGTCTAAACTGAGCGGAGCTAGAACACTGCGGAAGCCATCCCCTAAGAAGGTTGAATGGATGACATAAAAATATGAAACAACCGATAGGTTGCTCATAAAAAGTCTCTGAACAAAACATAGTATGCAGAGAGATGCAGAGCAGGCTCTGCTAAGGAAAACGTGGAGGATTAGTACCCCACGGAGTAACACACAAATGAACCCCACGTAGGGGACAAATGTGGACGCCTAGCCTACACAGGTTTACAGAGAATACATCAGTGATAGGTTGACAGCGGATGCTCCGCAACACCAGCTATCAGGGCGGTGGAGGAGAGGCAAAAACAGTTTTTTAGACGTTTTTGCCCCGAAGGCCTTCCATATTGGTGCAGATGTGCAGCACCAAAATAGAGGCTCCAAGCCGACACACGAGCCGACCCTCGGCATTCTTAACTAGTTAGTAGAAAGAACCCGAGTGGAAACCGGTTCGACACGAACACTATAGAATCTTGTGAACGTATTAGGTGTCGCCCAGCCTGCAGCTCTACAAATATCTGTTAGCGAGGAACCGCGAGCCAGTGCCCAAGATGATGCCACACTGCGTGTAGAGTGAGCACGTAAATTAAACGGACAAGGCACATTCTGCTTTTGATATGCAAGGGCTATAGTATCCACAATCCAATGGGACATCCTCTGCTTGGTGACAGCTTTCCCTTTCTGCTGACCACCGAAACAAATAAAGAGCTGGTCTGAGGTCCTAAAGCTTTGCGTCCTGTCTATATACACACGTAGTGCACGAACAGGGCATAACAAAGCCGTGGCTGGGTCTGCCTCCTCCAAAGGCAGCGCTTGGAGGTTCACCACTTGATCTCTGAAAGGAGTGGTGGGAACTTTGGGCACAAAGCCGGGCCGGGGTCTCAGTGTTACGCTGGATGCAGCCGGCCCGAACTGAAGGCACGATTCGTCGACCGAAAATGCATGAATATCCCCTATCCTCTTAACAGAAGCCAAAGCAAGGAGAGTTAATGTTTTCATAGTAAGAAATTTAACACTCACACTATGCAGAGGCTCAAATGGGGCTTCCTGGAGTGATTTCAGCACCAAGGACAGGTCCCAAGGAGGAATAGAGGGAGGACGCGAAGGATTCAGTCTTCGAGCGCCTCTGAGAAATCTAATGACCAGGTCGTGCTGACCCACTGTTCTACCGTTTACGGGTGAATGGTGAGCTGATATCGCAGCGATATCGACTTTAATAGTGGATGGTGACAGCCTATTCTCCAAACGGCGCTGGAGATATAAAAGCACAACACTAATCGGGCATTCTCGGGGGTTTTCACTTTGGGAAGAACACCAGTCGACAAACAGGTTCCATTTAAGCGCGTAAGCCTGTCTCGTAGACGGCGCTCGCGCTGCAGCAATAGTGTTAGATACCTCTTGCGGTAAATCACTCAAATCCTCCGTGCCCCGTCCAGAGACCACACATGGAGGTTCCACAGGTCGGGGCGCGGGTGCCATAATGTGCCCTCTTGTTGAGAAAGAAGGTCCTTCCTCAGGGGAATCTTCCAAGGAGGGGCTGTCGCGAGGAGAGAGAGTTCTGGAAACCAACTCCTGGTTGTCCAATACGGTGCCACCAACAGCACGCTCTCCTCGTCCTCCCGGATTTTGCATAGGGTTTGCGCAATGAGGCTCACCGGAGGGAACGCGTATTTGCGCATGTTTCGCGGCCAGCTGTGTGCCAATGTATCCACGCCGAGCGAGTCGTCGGCTAGTGAATAGAACAGGCGACAATGGGTCGTCTCTGGGGAAGCAAACAGATCTATCTGCGCTTTGCCGAAACGTCTCCAAATCTGCTGAACCGCAATGGGGTGGAGTCGCCATTCGCCGGGACGCGCAGCCCGAGAGAGCGCATCCGCCTCTACATTGAGCGCGCCCGGGATGTAAATGGCACGAAGAGACCTCAAATTCTTCTGACTCCAAGTGAGGAGATGACGGGCGAGATGCGACAGGTGACGCGAGCGTAAACCGCCTTGACGATTGATGTACGCCACGGTCGCAGTGTTGTCTGTGCGAACTAATACATCTTTGCCCTGTAACTCGTTGCTGAAACGGACGAGCGCAAGATATACAGCCCACATTTCTCGGCAATTTATGTGCCAATGCAGCTGGGGTGCCGTCCAGACCCCCGAAGCCGCAAGCCCATCGTACGTGGCCCCCCACCCCGTGTCCGAAGCATCTGTGCATACTATTGCATGCCTGGAGACCTGTCTCAGAGGCACACCGGCTCGGAGAAACGCACGGTCTGACCACGGAGTGAAAGTGCGACGACACGCAGGTGTAATGATAACACGGTGAATGCCGCCCAGCCACGCTCTCCTCGGGACTCGATCGTGAAGCCAATGCTGAAGCGGTCGCATATGAAGCAGTCCGAGCGGAGTTACAGCTGCGGCTGCTGCCATATGCCCCAGGAGCTTCTGAAATTGTTTCAGCGGGACCGCGCTCTTGCTCTTGAATGTATTCAGGCAAGTCAGAATCGACTGTACACGCGCTTCTGTTAGACGAGCTGTCAAATCGATCGAGTCCAGTTCCATCCCGAGAAAAGAGATTCTCTGCACGGGGCAAAGCTTGCTCTTTTCCCAGTTGACCCGAAGACCCAAACGAGCGAGGTGTTTTAGAGTTAAATCTCTGTGATCGCACAGCGTCTGACGTGTTTGAGCTATTATGAGCCAATCGTCTAAATACGCGAGAATGCGCACACCTTTCTCTCTCAGGGGTTTTAAAGCCCCCTCCACTACTTTGGTGAATACACGGGGAGACAGAGAGAGCCCGAATGGGAGGACTTTGTACTGGTATGCTCGCCCCTCGAACGCAAAGCGGAGAAACGGCCTGTGCCGGGGGAGAATCGATACGTGGAAGTACGCGTCCTTCAGGTCGATGGATGCGAACCAATCGTTTGGACGAATGCATGGAAATATGCGCTTGGGCGTCAGCATCTTGAACGGCATTCTGTGAAGTGCACGGTTCAGCGAACGCAGGTCCAGGATCGGTCGCAAGCCGCCGCTTTTCTTGGGTACAATAAAGTAAGGGCTGTAAAA
Organism: Paramisgurnus dabryanus; assembly: GCF_030506205.2. NCBI lineage: Eukaryota > Metazoa > Chordata > Actinopteri > Cypriniformes > Cobitidae > Paramisgurnus > Paramisgurnus dabryanus. Next base: position 8,903,412 of record NC_133337.1, read on the forward strand.
CCCCGACCTCATCTCGGCTGGAGGGACCGGCTCGATCGCGTCTTTCGCCAATAAGACAGCGATCTCCGCACGGAGGACGTGCGCATCGGCAGCTCTCACCGTAGTGAAACGAACGCCGGAGAATTTGGGGGGACGCCGGGCAAATTGGATCGCATAGCCGAGACGAATCGTGCGTAAAAGCCAACGCGACGGGCTGGGAAGCTGTTTCCACGCCCCCAGACACCGTGCGAGGGGGACTAAAGGCACGATCGGTGTACCCGCGGCGGGCGCAACGGAGGTGATCGCCGGTGTGTGCGTAACGGCCGCACCGACAGCAGTGTTGTGTGTGATAACACTCACCTGAGTCCGTTGCTGGGTGGTTGAGTAAGGGAGGCTCTGCTGAAGACACCTCTCGCCACTCGATGCACCCTCTGGCGAAGGAGGAGGGAGACGATGGGTTATGAGCCCGTAGCTGTCTCCTACCGCCTGAGAAGTTGGAGAGCGCGGAGGGGTTATGAGCCCGAGCGCCGCTCTCGTTCTCCTCTGATGAGTCGGAGAACGAGGGGGGGTTATGAGCCCGCTCGTATCTCCGGCGCTCATCTGAAGACCTAGAGATGGAAGTGGAATTCGCTCTTTTTGTGAATTTGTGGGTGCCGACTGAAAAGTCGGCGGAACAGAAAAATGAAACAAAAGATTCCCCAACCGGCCCTCCTCCGGTGGGGGGAGTGGTGCCTTCACCATCTCCCGAAGAGCGATCCCCTCCATCTCTAGGTCGCCCGTCTCAGGGCCGCTTCGATCTCCTCTTTCCACCCTTCGGAGCGGGCTGAGCGGGCGGGGCGGGCTGCTGACGACCGGTTCCTCGCTTCTTAGAAGAGCCCCGGGGAGGAACGGAGGCGGCCGCCGCAGGACGCCCTCGGCGAGGAGCAGGCTGAGGCGCCGACGTGGATGGGGCAGGCGCAGGACGCTTCCGACGTGGCATGATTTGAGCTATGGCCTCAGTCTGCTTCTTGGCCGCGGAGAATTGCTGCGCAAACTCCTCGACCGTCTCGCCGAACAGGCCGGTCTGGGAAACCGGAGCATTCAGGAGCCGGGTTTTATCAGCATCCTTCATGTCCGCCAGACACAGCCAGAGATGGCGTTCCTGGACTACCAGGGTAGACATCGCACGCCCGACGGCGCGTGCGGTGACCTTGGTCGCACGAAGCGCCAGATCAGTGGCCGCACGCAGTTCAGAGAACTCCGCCGAGTCGTGACCTCCCGCGTGCAGGTCCCTCAGAGCCTTAGCCTGATGAACCTGCAGCAATGCCATGGCATGCAGGGCAGAGGCTGCCTCCCCACAAGCTTTGTAAGCAGCACCGGTCAGCGCCGAAGACTGCTTACAAGCCCGTGAGGGGAGAGTAGGCTGGTCCCGCCAGGAGGAAGCGACACCGGCCGGACACAACTGCATCGCGACCGGCCGCTCCACTGACGGGATACCAGTATACCCCCTGGCATCTCCACCCTCGAGAGAGGTGAGGGGTGAAGGCTGAAACGGCCGGTTCCGGTCGGAAAACGGGGTTTTCCACGACCGCGTCAGCTCTTCATGTACCTCGGGGAAGAAGGGCACCGGGGGCGAGGACTGAGAAGCCCTGGCACCCCCGAAGTACCAATCATCGAGGCGGGACGGTTCAGGTGGGGGAGGTTCAGTCCACTCCAAGCCGACCGCCGCCGCCGCCCGAGCGAGCATGGCTGCCATCTCGGGGTCGAACGCAGGACCCGCAACCCGACCCGAAGGCGGGAGCGGATCTGGATCGACGTCCGAGGCTGACAACCCCCCCTCCGACGTTACGGTGGACATCGCGTCCGGTGGAGGCTCGACAGAGCGCGAGGACACCGTAGAACACGGGCCGCTCGTCTCCATCGGGACCTCCGCTGGCAACGGATCAGGGCGCTGGGAGCTGCTGGACGAACCAGCAGACCGACCCAGCACCGTTATACGGAGGTCATCCTTCGCAAGTTTGGTAGCTGCGCCCTTAGCAGCACCAGACTTGGAAGGCGGGTGCCGTTCCCGGAGAAACGACACCCGTCTCCGCAAATCCGCCATAGTCATGCCCTCACAAGTGGAGCATGAACTATCACGCAACGCTGCCTCTGCGTGCTGGAGCCCCAGACACGAAACACAGCGCTCGTGGCCATCCCGGGGGGCGATGAACACACCGCATCCAGAAACGGAACACGGGCGGAATGCCATCTTTAAAAAGACGCACCCGACCGTGACACGAATGAGTGACTGTCTTTAAAAAGACACAAAGCTCAAACGTGCTGCTCTTTTAGGGAAATCACTCTTTTTGTGCGAGCTGGTGAAACACACAGGGAGAGGCAAACGCACTCACTCAACTCAAGTCCTAAAAGAGACAGAGAGAGAGAGAGAGAGAAAGGGTGGAGAAAACACTGCGAGCCTCCGCTGAGGTGTCTTTGCCCAACCAACTTCAGCAAGCTGAGATCTTTTTCCTCCAAGAACAGGGATCTACGAAGATCAGTATACGCTTCTCGAGAGCAGATGTCTGCCGGCTTCGAAGCAAAAAAGCTAATTTGGTATTGTGCACCTGCGGCTTATATACGCACCTGGCGGGGCGGCGCCGGCATTATGCAAATACCTGCATGCCAAGTTCATTGGCGTTTTTATAGTTTCTCGAAGTAGATAGGTCACCCGCGGAGCGGTTCCCAATTCGTCGGTCACGACGTGACGTCGTAGTGACCGACTGAAAGGGAACAAGTTTATATTTTCACAAAATGTTCTTATAGGATGATTTTATGCGGAAAACAGTAAATACAAAGAAATATTTCAGCAGGGTTTTTACAGGCATGGTCACATTTATCTTTAATCTTTAAGAATGTTGTATTTTCTCTGAAAATTTGATTTAATGTACTGTATTTTTCAATTAAATTTACATTGCACTATAAATTATCTTAGCTGCAGACATTTTAGGTATCTATAAATACTGATAACTGTGGTCAAAACAATAGCAAAATAAATAATTCTGTATTATTAAATTACAGACAAAGATTTTGAACAGTAGGTTGGATTGTATGTTTGGTGCGAAATGGGTATGGTGGGGGCCCGACCCCCTATTTTTTCATAGGGCCCAAAATTGCTAGCGGCGCCCCTGCATACAAACAGTGCCTGTTCTGTAAAATGAACCTTTTGATTTATGTGAATATGTTGAACTTACTGTTAGGATGACAAGACCAAAATTTGGTAAGACTTCATTAATCTGTGTAGTTGTCTTTTATGAGTCACTTCTGGGGGCAGCGTGCCCAGGTTCCACCCTCTCTTTGTCCTAATTACTGCGGGTCCAACTGGCAAAGCAGGCCAAACTTTCCCAAGATGTGACCTACATAGCAGTACAATTTTAAGATCAAACACAGATGCGGGTAGCTTTGTGATCTGAGTCACGATTTGGAATTAGTGATGTAAAAGAGACATCAGACAAATAAGCAGTGTTGTGCCTGAACGAGTTCATTGAATGAAAGTTCATGAACTCGTTCATATTTTGGTCGAACGTGAACTGAACGTACTGTATTACTGGCTGATGAACGTTACTGTGAACTCGTTCATTCTGGGGCTTGTGAACGACACGCTCTTTCAGTTGAACGTCTTTCAATAGGGTGCCAGATTTCTATAGAATCTTCCAGGCGAAAACCCGACTAAAACACACCGTAAACAGGCCTTAATGTGTAGCGGAAAAAACACCCAATCTTGCAACACCTGCGTTTCATGCACACATAGTTTAAGTAAGGGATAATGTAGGCAGCCGGTAGTTATAGGGGAAATAAGCCCCGACAGTGTGATCAGGACCCGACGCGAAGCGGAGGGTCTTGTATCACACTGAAGGGGCTTATTTCCCAATAACTACCGGCTGCCTCTACATTATCCCGCTTATTACACGGCTACTTGCCACATAAGAAAAAAACTGGACATGAATATGAATTTGAAACATTTTATTGGCATATTTGTTTTAAATTAACATTTTTATCCTTCCGCGAAACTTTGCACAGATGCATAAAATGATCGTAATACCTTATTAAGATCCTCTGCTTCATACTTGTCTGTCTCCATTTTTTTCTCTTTAACCAGTCTTTGAGAAGTTTTAATGCCCATTCTGTATTTTTTTTGTGTGTTGCATTCGTAGCTGTCATGCTCTATTTTGTCAAGTTCAGTCTCAGTAAGCTGTCTGTGTCTTGTCGTGGTTGTCGAGTGTTTGTCACAAGATGGCGCCAAACAGACAGTAATCTTTATTGATCTTTATTGGCGCGGAGCGATTTTACTCGTGCAAGTAGTCCGGCTATGCGTTATTATTTTGGAGCGGTTATTATTTGAAAAGAACGAACCTGCAAATGTCTTAACTGACAAATCAGAATCAAGCATTCCAGAGAGCTGTGTAATAACATTAAATAACATCATATTTGTCTTAAACGGTTAAGGATTAACATAGGTTGCTAACGCATATTCTGGATCTTGATAGACTCTGACTAACCTCACGCTATTTAACGTGCACATGCGAGTTGTCCTACACGCGATGCCTCGCAGCGCTTCTCGCCCGGAAAACCCCCTTGAAGCACCCGGCTAGCCTTTCAAGCTATGTGCAATTAAATAGAAAACTTAAAAGACAGTCAATGCTAATGTAAACCCTGGTTGGATAAGGATTTAAAGTTAGATATGAAGATGAAATCTGACGCATTTAGCTTCAGTGTTAAAACTGATAAAATAATTGCTGTCTGTGGTTCTATATGGGCTATAATGGCAATAATTAAAAAAAAAAAAAAAACTATAAATTAGTTCATTTTTGGAACTGTGAACTAGTTCAAAATTTTGAAATATGAACTATGAACTGAATTAGTTCATTTTAAAATTTGTGAACTGTGAACTGAACTAGTTCATGTAGAAAGTTAACTTTCCCAACACTGCAAATAAGACACAAGGGATGACAGATAAGATGCTTTTTATTGGATAGTATGGTTCAGTAGAGCTTGGTACTCCTCACGTTTGTTTTACAGTAGTACCTACCTACTTTTTTATTTTAGTACCAACTCGATTAAGGTTCCGAGCGAGTCATACTAAAGCATAATGTGTTTTATAAGTTGGATAAGAGCACCACCTGGTGGATAAATGCGGAAATACGGAGTGCCGGAAGAACTCGTCATTGGCAGGGAAGCGTTTTCTTTTAATTGACAAGTTAACTCGTCAGTGGTGGGGAAAGAGTTACCTTTCAAATTAGCCTACGGATTATTTGTACACAAAATCCATCCTCCTCTCTTTCCTGAGTTCTTTCCTGATCACACTGTTGTACAACATGAAATACATTTCTATCGCCATAGAGGCTAATGCTGAAAGACTAGACTGTCCAGTAGTATTTCTGGCATACATTTTAATTTGTTTTATGCTGAGAATGTTTGTTCGACCAAAGCAGATGACATAGAAATAATCACCACCAAACATGTCAATGCGTACAGCTGCCAGATTTTTATGATGAAGGAAATCAAGGATTTCAATCGGATTTTGCCTATAAAATCAGTAATGGCATACATTACAGTGAGTTCAGTCAGTACAATCAAATGACGCTACTGTGAAAACCACTGACGGCCCACCACTGGAGAAAAGTTTATAGCGTATTCATGCCTTGTGTTATTTTGAAATCTGTATGAATTGGAGATCCTGTATGTAGAGAGAGAGAGAGAGAGAGAGAAAGAGAGAGAGAGAGAGAGAGAGGGAGAGAGAGAGAGAGAGAGAGAGAGAGATGGTGTGTTTGGGGGGAAAAAAAATTAGAGAGAAAAAATGGTCCTTTCCAGTTGAGCTACTATTTTAGGGCATCTTCCCAATTAAACCTGCTCCCATGCTCCACATCCCAAGGGAATCGATGTACAAATTAGTTTGGAAAAATCACTTGAAGTGTTTGCTTAGCTCGTCCATTAATCATTCCACAGTTACATTTCACTTTCCATCTCGGTAAACAGATTTAACAAAATGTGTAATAGAAAGACTTAACAAGTGGTCGAAAAAGTACTTTTTGTCTCACCTGCCTATAGCTGGCAAGTCGAGAAAATTTAATGGGCCATAAACGTTTCTTATAGCCCATGAAACGGCTTTATTAAAAAAAGTTCATGGGCACTCTGACAAAGTCATATTGCCCTTATTTTACCTAGTTAAACTTTTATGGTAAATTTTCAGCTGCAGTAAAAATGCACTTGCATGTTTATGATCAAACCACAAACTCTGCAATGCAGATGTATGATTATTGTTTTAAATCCCGTATCATTATGCAATTCTTAAAAAGCAACTATTTATTTCACATTTGACATTCTTTTGGGCCCTTAAAAAAGTAAAAATATAAATACAGGGTTAGTTATCTTGTCAGATATTTCAAAAGAGCTTTTACATTCACTTTATACTTTACATCGGTTTGTGGTTCAACTGTGCTGCCAACCACTTGTAACCTGCATAGGAAAAAACACTTCCCAGACAATCCACCAAGCTTCCTGTACTGGAGGAAATGTGAGGAAATACATCTTCATTTGCCGGAGACAGAAACCTTTTGGCCGTTCATTAAACAACCCGAGCAAAGGCTGTTATTAACAATGATATCGTCTGTTGAACAATACATTGAGCAGGCTATGGAAATGTCTGTTCCTTGCTATGTCAATTTCACTAATCACACTTGCCAGGTTTAATTTTAGTCCCACTACCATGAAATCAGCAACAACCCTATTATGCCTAAGAACTAAATGAAAGCAATCTCAAATTTGTGCTGAACAAAGCACAAGTACACCTAATGAAAATGCCTAGAGGACTTAACTCTGCGGATTACCATTCCAGAATGATCTGCATAAAGTATTTTACATTGAATTGGGAGTCTAGCAGCGTGCGTTGGCACGTAAAGACATCAAGTTTGCAACTCAAACGCTTGTTCTGACAACACTATACAGTTATCCTGCAGTCAGGCAAAGGGATTAAGGAAAGCTGGGGTAACTCCGCTTGATTTCACCATGTGCTGTTCTCTGCTTTTTTGGCCGTCAGCCCTCATGTGGCAAGCCGCTCGTTTTGTTGTCTCAATTTTACTGTGTTAATTGGCCATGAGAAGTTGGTGTAAGTGGGTGATGAGGAGGCTGAGGGGTGCTGGGGTTTGGACGACTGTTGAAGAAGAGGAGGGTAGGGAAAAGAGAATGATTAAGAAGAGCATGTGGGCCGAGACAAAAGCATGTGTCATACTCTCCGCAGCCTGTTGACTAAGATAAGAGTAGCTGGCGCTCGAGGAGGCATCGATATGATGCCTACAGAGACATTACATCATTTTCATTAAAAATGCACATAAGTATTATGTATAAGCTACATAACAGGTGGATTTCCTACATTCCTACAAGGCTCATTATGTGGCTCATTATGCAAGTCTTTTGTTTCCTCGGCTGTCAATCACAGATTATTCAGGAGCTTTCACGCCTCTTTGCACAGTGATCTTAGTGTATTTGGTTGTCTTAAATGTGACATGCATCCTGTAGTCAGAAATTGAATTTTTTACTGTTTACTTCCCAAATATTATTTTATTAATAATGATTTTCATATTTAAACTAAATGGGATAATTTTTTCAAGAAAATGTGAAGTGGTGCTTGCCGTGCCAAATTCTGGGAAACAAAATGGTCCAATAATGTTAACATGTTTCAGAAGAGCCCACCCCATTGTTTCTATAATACTCAGATGCAGAGATGTTGTTCTTGCTAAACAGTTGCTAGGGTAGCTCTGTTTGGTTGCTAGGGAGTGAATTGGCATCCATCAATGATTATATACTCCAAGCCGCAATTGGCTTCTAATTGACTGAGGACTTCGGTTTGATAAACAGATTAATTCTGTCATCAATTCAATTTCAATTCAATTTTATTTATATAGCGCTTTCACAATTGGTAATTGTTTCAAAGCAGCTTTACATTAAAAGAAGCAGGGGAAACAAAGAAAAATCGACAGACAATATAAGTAGCAAAATACAGGGGCTATGAATAAACTTTACAAGCGAGCATATTAATAATGCATCGTATACAAGAGGGTGCTATTTATGTGGGATGTAAACGGTATGTAAACGGATAAGGAGATTTAATGGGTTCGTGGTCGTTGGTCAGGTATTGGCTGGGCAACATGTTGAAGGACGGCCAGTAGATCAGTGGTGTGTTGACCTTTACGGCAGCCGAAACTGGGTCTGTTCGTCTCAATATCCTCGGGTTCGAGGACAGGACAGGGAGAGAGAATGTAATGCAAGTGTCACACAGTGTTGTGTTTTAATATATGCTCGATTCCAGACAGGCTAGCTATTGCGGCATTAGTATATTAGTATATCAAATCAAGCTTTTTCCTTAAAAATTTAAAACTTTTTTACCTTAAGAATTTTGAAACAGTTATCCACACATTCATTACCACATGTCCTGAATACTGTAATTCACTTTATTATGGAGATAATATTTCATCTACTAAGCATTTAAAACTTGTCCAGAATGCTGCTGCTGGGCTGTTAACGGCAGCCAAAAATGTTATTGCATTACTCCCATCTTGACGTCTCTGCACTGGCTTCCGGTTAATCTAGAATAGAATTCATCATTTTAGTTTCCGTTTACAAATGTTTACATGGCTTAGCTCCAGACTACCTTTCTGTTTTTGATACTCCCTCATAGCCCAACTAGGTCACTTAGGTCTGGGGATTTTAAATTACTCTGTGTGCAGGACTAAGCTAAAACAGAGGGGATAAAGCCTTTGCAAAGGCTGGCCCCAAACTATAGGATGGTTTACCAGTGTCTTTTCAATCTCTTTCCATGTTTAAATCAAAGCTTAATCCTATTTTTATCTGTTTAACAACTAATTAGTTTTATTGTGTGTATTTTATTTTGTTGTTTGAAGTGTTCTTTTTATTTATTGTTTCTAATGTACATCACGTTGGTTAACCTTGTGATTGTGTTTATGTGTGCTTTATAAAGAAAATATACATTGAATACACTCTAAAAAATATTGGGTTGTTTTTAACCCAGGGCTGGGTAACTATTGGACAAAACACATTTCTGGGTTAAAATTACCCAAATAATGGGCTGTCTTTACCCAACTGCTGGGTTATTTAATAATCGCCCATGTTGAAAAAACCCTGCAGTTGGGTTAAAACAACCCAATATTTTTTTGATTGACTATACAATACAAATACAGATTCAAATACAAAATACGATACAAAAGGTATAACTGAATTACTTTATGTTGTAAGAAGAATTATGATGATTTTAAAACTTGTTAGTACCTCTGCCCACCTGAGCTCAACAGCACCCCAAATTTTCCCCAATGTAAATCTGTGGTGAACAATGCAAATGCCTTGAGCCCTAATTGAGAGTCATATGGGAAATTTTGAATCTGCCTCTGTAGCTTTTATCATTTTTACAATGCTTTATTATTCAGCGGAGGCAAAGTGCATATCAGTCTGTGTGACAGCATTAAGTACGGTTGATTCTTCAGGATGTGAGAATCGCAAGGAACTGTATGTTGCCGTTTTATTTTAATATAAGTGTTAATTTCAACATTTTCACTACCAGTAAAGATTGCATGTGTTAACTCATTTTAGCCGAAGGCCAAAATCACAGCACTCTGCCACCATATTGGCAACGCCTCTGGCATTTTGCGGATGTCCCTCTCTCAGAGGATTCTGATTGACAATTGGCTCTTCCTACTAGGAGGCAGGAGTAGAGTGGCTATTCTGACCATTGCGATCTCCTCTATTCATTATCAATACCAGTGACGCATCTTGTCAATATTAAATATCTTTGTTATAGCGGAGTTTGAATAATTTTCTAACACAGAAGTAATTTTATGGATTCTCCTCGTTGCACTTTCCATTTGTTGATGTGCGATAAGACTCATTGCACTCGCAAAACCACCAAGCTAAATTCCCAATGTTTCTATAGGAGTGTGCTGCCTTTCTTACAGGCAATTAAAATGAGCAAATTCAATCTGAGAACTACCACAGAAATCATCTCTGTAATGACCTTTTGAATAAACATAAAAAATTTCCACCTCTACATCTTTTAGAAGTTCTTCCGTTGTGGTTGTTAATATTCGATGTGGAAAACAAACCAGTGAACCTGAGTCTCCTATTGGCGACCGAGTGCATTATCACTAAGGACACAGGAGCAGATTGTGCTGATAAAAGCTGATGCGGTTCGGACCATAGGTGGACACACTGCTGCCATCTGATGCAGTCTTTGAAAATGTGATTGGGTGGTCCTGTTCTGTCTGCTTGCATTAATCTCACACTTGGAGAGGAAAGATTCTGCAAAGGAAACACATGGCTAAAGAGAAAACTGATTTAGGGACAACAAAAGCTTTTCTTGGAAAAATGTTCTCATTCCCAAAGAATAACAAAACCAGTAGAATAATTTACCTCACAGAAATCACGATATAAACAGTGGGACAACAATCACACACTGAAATTTTGCATGGATTGACTCCTTGTTCTCCTGAGCGAGTCCAAATTTAGAAATAGGTCAGGGTCCTTTTGAAGCCTAAATGACTGCCTGGAATATTTGTTTCCAAAACATAAAACCATTAAAGCACATTTTTATTGCAGGAGTGTGTCACCCACAGTAATGTATCTGATTAAACTCATATCTGATGTGAACTGAGCTCATTCTCTGTAAATATGCATCAAATTAAACAAACCTACAAATAACAATTTCAATAATCCAGTAGTTCTCGAACTTTTCAGTGTGCACCATTTACATAGTTAGGATAAATGAATGTACTTTATAAAGTGTTAAAAACTGGGGCCCACTGATATAATCGCTACACATTTTGACACTAGATGCTGGAGGAAATCTAGTGCAAGACTAAACTTAAATTCCACCCTTTACTACCAAATGAAGTTTATAAACCATAATGTAAGTAGAATGGGTTGTGATGAGCGTCATGTACAATTATGTGTATCTATAATAATAAAGTTATCTATTATTGCATGAAAGAAAAGCATTGTTTCAGTGTGCGGAGTATGGTCTGAGCGCAGACAATCTGACCTTCTGCTACCTCAAGAGAAATGTTGGCAATGTTGTGATTGGCTCCTCCTGCGGTACACCTTGAGGGGGTCGTGTTTTTCCGGTAGCATTCGCTAGAGCTGATCTGTCTTTTATAAATCTGAATAAACTAAAGACTCTTTGGAGATATGAAGGATGTAATACTACGCTATAGGTACTCAGGATTAACATGTGTTATGGGAGCTTCAAACAATATAAATCTATTATCACTTAAAGGAATAGTCCATTTTCTTAAAAGAAAAATCCAGATAATTTACTCACCACAATGTCATCCAAAATGTTGATGTCTTTCTTTGTTCAGTCGAGAAGAAATTATGTTTTTTGAGGAAAACATTGCAGGATTTTTCTCATTTTAATGGACTTTAATGGACACCACCACTTAACACTTAACTCAACACTTAAAGGTAGGGTAACACATTTTGAAAAATGCTAACGGTAGCCGCCTAGCAATGAAATCCCGATCCCACCCTCAAGTCAAATCGCCATCCAAAGTCACGCCTCTTTCCAAACACATGAACACGCACAGATCAGACGGTCACATCTCATGTCTCATTCACCAGTGAGAAAACTTTGCAGTACAAAGTGAATAACACTTCCAAAATAACCAACATAAACAACTGGTTTACATCAGAATTAGTTTAAGCACACGTTCGATTGTGTAGACGTAGTAACTATATCGTTATGCTAATCCGGAAAACGAACACAAATTTCATAAGCAACACAACGTTTCATCAAAGTAGAATATCTGAATCCATCTCAATACAAACATATCGCGTACCTACCTTACCAAAATAAACAGTGCAACGACCCTTTCAGACCCTTTGCCTCCTGCAGCTGTTTGCATCTCGCGGTAAAGCAGTAAAGTTACAGATGTTAATTTGGGTTTTTGCTCTTGCTCATCCAGGCAGTTTTTGCTGTTGTTGTTATAAAAGATGCATTTAGTTTTGTTGCTCCTGTGTAGGTTGTCAATTCAGCAGAAAAGTTTGGTGTTCTCGCTGTTTACAGACAGAGCACACGTGAACGCGCCGATGACGTATGGTATCTGCGTGGACTCGCTGCGCGGTGGGAATTCAAATTACGCTTACGTATGAGGGACATAAAAGGAAACGTCCGTTCGGACCGAAATCTATGATTTGTTGAACATTTTTTGGTCCTACGCCTTTCACAGATGACATACATTTTTACAAATACATTTAAACAACTTAACACAGTGATTGCTATCAGAATGTGAGGAGACTTTTAACCAGCATAACTAAAAATGTTTCAGGATCAAATCTGTTACCCTACCTTTAACAGTTTCCAGTTTCAAAGGACTATAAACGATCCCAAACGAGGCATAAGGGTCTTATCTAGCGAAACGATTTTCATTTTTGACAAGAAAAATAACAAATATACACTTTTAAACCACAATTTCTCGTCTAGATCCAATCCTGAAAGCGTCAGCGTGACCTCACGCAATACGTCATGACGTCAAGAGGTCACAGAGGACGAACGCGAAACTCCGCCCCAGTGTTTACAAGTGTGTTGGAAGAGGACCGTTCCGACGTCGTTGTATGTGAAATGATACTTATTAATGTCTTTGTGTCAGTTTATTGTTTACAATGGTCCGCAAATGTGCGTTCATGTAACATGTGACCTCCCTACGTCACTACGCATTTACGTTAGGTCACGCTGGACCGGATCTAGACGAGAAATTGTGGTTTAAAAGTGTATATTTGTTATTTTTCTTGTCAAAAATGAAAATCGTTTCGCTAGATAAGACCCTTATGCCTCGTTTGGGATCGTAGTCCTTTGAAACTCCGTTGAAAAAAAACTGTTACATGTTGAGTTAAGTGTTGGTGTCCATTAAAGTCCATTAAAGTGAGAAAAATCCTGCAATGTTTTCCTCAAAAAACATAATTTCTTCTCGACTGAACCAAGAAAGACATCAACATTTTGGATGACATGGTGGTGAGTAAATTATCTGGATTTTTCTTTTAAGAAAATGGACTATTCCTTTAATGTGTACTCACTCTTGTTGCAAGCTATTCTGAGAATATTGGCTGTATGTTAAGTTATTTTTAAAGGACAGTAAATCTATACTGCTATATAAGCAGCACATTGCCTATTCTAAAATATATCCAAATTTTATTTATATTTATTTCTTTTATTGTCCCTTGAGAAGGGTCTTTTATGAGATACTATATATATATATGTATATGTGTGTGTGTGTACCTGGTAATTATCACGTTGTGGGGACCAGTTGTCCCCACAAAGATAGGAATACCAGTATTTTTGTGACCTTGCAGGGACATTTTGAGGTTTTCATGAGGAAACAAGCTTATAAATCAAACAGAATGATGTTTCTTGAAAATTTAAAGTAGCAGAAAGGTTTCTGTGATGATTGGGGTTTGGGTTAGGGGAAGGGAATAGAATATACAGTTTGTACAGTATAAAAACCATTACATCTATGGAATGTCCCCACAAAACATGGAAACCAGAATGTGTGTGTGTGTGAGAGAGAGAGAGAGAGAGAGAGAGAGAGAGAGAGAGAGAGAGAGAGAGAGAGAGAGAGAGAGAGAAATAAAGAGAGGCAGCACTTTGCAGCAATCTGGCAGTCTTCCAAGGGCACCGTTACATCCAATGAACAAACAAAATACAGTTTGGCTAAATATAACATTTCTCTTCATGAGCAGACCTTAGGAAACATAAAGCATAAAGAGAGAGATGCAGACACACTGCAGTGGCAACATGCCATTACTTTCACTTCACTTTCACTGTTTCTGTAGATGCATACTGCAGAAACTCACCTAAGGTGAAGCTGTGCTAACCAAGGTCAGGGTCATCTTGCTCACAACATTGCCTGCTGTCTACCAAGCTCGAAAATCAGCTTTATTTTACCTCTCCATCCTCTCAGACTTTTCCTCTTTACCTTTTGATTAAATTTTCTCTCTCTCTCTACCCCTGTGAACACAAAGCTTTGAAACAAGCCTTAGCAAGCTGCGAAAGATTAATAATTTACACAGAAGCCAAAGCTACAGGGACTTGTAAAATTAAGCTTTATTTTTCAGGCTTGAGTAGGGCAGCCATGCACGAAGAGAGAATTTGTTTTAAAAATATTAACTTGCGAACGCCACGATACATCACATTGAATAAAATCTACTGTAGCTTTTGAACGTGAACTGCCGCGAGCCAAACCGAAGGCTCTCAGAAGATGAGAAAACGAAGAAATATAAAGTGTGTGTTTATCATCAGTCAGGGAGAATCGTAAACTTGACTTAATCCTTCTTTTGTCTTGGTGGGAAAATTTAACACAAGTGCTAGAGCATGAAGTGGATTTGGAGAGAGAAAGCGTCTCTCGCCAAGAGCTATGATCTGACTCTGTGAAGAATATGGCCGTAGAGAAGGTCATAAGCAGCCACATGCAGACACATACAAACTGAAGTGTGTGTGCTTTCAAGGAACAAAAACAACCTTGCACCTCCATCAACATGAAATTCAAATTGAATGTGACTGGGCTGAAGGATCTTTGGGACTTTGGATCCAGAGCTAATGACAGTTCTCTGCCTTGAAAGAAGTCACAGTGTCATCTGGGGATACCAAAACCGATGCTGCCATCTTTATTTTTATTCAATATGATTTTTTGTGTGTAAATAACTGAAATTATCTTAATCTTTGTGTAGACATACTGTATGTTTTCATCTATCAATCTATCGATGCAAGCCACTCTGCAGCATTGCAAAAGACATCTAAAGGCTAATATAATTCATGACCCCTGTGGTGAGAGACTGATACTGAGTTTGAATTAGTGGTTAACCATGTGATTCGGGTCTTTGGCACCTACCTGGCTCCTGGCAGGCAAGCTAGGGAATGCTGATGGGGGCGAACACAGACACTCCAGGGGAAGCAGCTGTCATTTGGCAGGGGGGCGGCTATCCAACAGCTCTAGAGTTAATATGTGAGCACAAGCTGACAGCCACTATGATGGTGCTGAAACAAATAGACACATGAACTTCCATAAAGACATTGGCTGTAGACCAAACATTTGGATTTCTATTCTTGCTGTTCAGTATATAAGCATGGCACATTGATGCATGCATGGCAACACAATTAAAATATTTTTTATTCAATTTTAAGTTGAAAGTCTTTTTAGGATGATGGACTATATATTCCAGAGTTTGGTTCTAAAATGCAATAAATCCATTTTGACTCATTTGGGTAAAGAACATGTTTTCTATACCAAGAAAGTGACAAGATGAAAACCACTATTTTTCTGTTATAAACTTCCACATAGCATCTTTAGGTTATAATAACATTAAACATTCAATCCATAATTTGATTTTCAAAGATTTATTATAAAAACTGATTAGTTTTTTTTTCAAAATGCTATAAATCTATTGAATCATGATATAAATGTGCATTCATCTTTGCCATGTTATATTCATTTGGTTGACTAGTGGTAAAAACTGATAAAAAATAAACATTAATGGAATTAATCAATACACTTACTTTGTCATATCAAGAACACTGTCATTGCTGCTTTCATCCTTGGGATGTCGTCGCTGAACTTTTTTGACAGCGATCAGCTTTAAAATGTTTATATCCTGCTAGATTTTCGTTGACTTTGAGTAAAATAATGGAAAGTTTATCATAAGATCCTCTGGGGCCAATGTGTTAGCATGACAGAAGCTTAATGCTGTCGGGAGAACAAGCAACAGCCGACATTTTCAGTCTCCCGAGTGTCTCTCGCGTAAATAATTAGATTTTGCTGGCTTACATTTCTTCCTCGTAACAGAAAACCACCACAGGTTTATTAATGCCATCAAAGTATTATTATTTTTTTTTTTTTTTGTGGATCACGAAGTACAAAGTAGATGAAGAAAACTAGGATTCTGTGTGTATTCAAAGCACGGCCATTATTGTTTACAATTTGTCGAATGGTGCGCTGTGATTGGTTAAGCAGATTTATTGCATTCTGCAGAGAAGGAGGAGTGCCATTTATTGCGTTTTAGAAAAAAGGGGTGAAAAGATGATAGAATAACACGGCGGATATCAGATTTTGCGTAAAATGAAGAATTTACTTTTTAATACTGACCTGATACAATACTGATTTTGGCAGTAACTTTTTTTTAAGAGCATTTATCTCGTTTTGGAACCAAACTCTTCATATATTGTTCAAAACATTTGAAATTGTAACTAATGATTTATTGCAAAACATTTACACTACTGTGTTTAGGGTCATTTACACATTTTGTGTTAATATTTTTTTTCAT
This sequence comes from Paramisgurnus dabryanus, assembly GCF_030506205.2. Lineage (NCBI taxonomy): Eukaryota > Metazoa > Chordata > Actinopteri > Cypriniformes > Cobitidae > Paramisgurnus > Paramisgurnus dabryanus. The sequence goes on from NC_133337.1 coordinate 8,919,723, forward strand.
ATTTTAGAATAAAAGTAAACCATTATAAGTATGGAATAACACAAATGTATGCTTTTTTTGTTGAGTCTTGTGACTTGTATGAATCATGACAAAACTCAAAGTTACAAGATACAAAATTTAAAGGTGCCGTAGAATGTAAAGCTTTATTTACGAATAATGAGTTCAGTACATGATAATATACATCGTGAGCTTCAAACATGATTGTTTCCTCCTCCCAATGTAAACCTTGTGCATGCAAAAGACCGCTGGGAAAAAGACCAACATAACACCAACTGTGCCATCACAGTCATGATGTCCGCCCCCACCATTAAATTACACATTAAATACAATGTTGTTACAATGCTAAAACATAGTTGTGACTGCTGCTGAGTTAGTGCTATATGTTAGTTAATGGTATATGCTAGCCTTAGGCTAAAGTTCTACTACCGTACGTACTACTTACGTTTTGCAGGTCCATACTGAAAAAAAGCTAACTTACCACTCAGAAACGTCCATTAACATTGTCCAAACAATTGATTATTCCTCAAATTTGTATATTCATCTGATACAGACTCAAACATGAGGTCTGTTTAAACAGCCAATCAGAGAAGAGCTCAACATTATTATTCATGACTCTTTCAAATAAGGTAATAATAAACCATTTTATTCTTAAGTCTTTGGAAAAAAAATTCACTTAATAAAGCCACATACCTTCTATGTAGATATCAGGGACCAATTTAACAGATTCATTCTTTGGCACCATTAATGATTGTCTTGGAGCCTGTATTCTGCCATTTTAGATCATATACAACTTAATGTTGTTTAGATTAAAATGTGACTTATTGATCTCTAAATAGTTTTCTCTCAAAGATGTATAATTTTGCTTCAGAAGAGGTATATTAACCCATTTGAATCGTATGGATGATGGATGGATGTTTCAAAAACCAGGGGACTCATTTCTAAAACTGTGCGTAGGATACTTACTAAAAGTTTACGTACGCACAAAAGCCAAAAATGGCATACGCCAAAAAATATTAAGACTTATAAAACAAAGCAATGTTCCCTTTATAAATCACACATCACCTGCAAGTGTGCGTACATAATTCATCCTCAGATCGCACTCTGCAAGCCCATTCTCCCATTAACTTTGTTTTTTTTTTATAAATCACAACCTTTGCGTGGGAAGTGGCGTACACATGTTTCCAGCCCCGTTTTGTGCGTACGCTTTATAAATGCTATTCAATGCCATTACAAAGGTATAAGACAATATTATTTTATATGACTGTGATTGTGTTCGCTTAAGAAATGAATGAATATACACCCAGGGTGAGTATTGCATTTAGCATTTAGCAAAGCAACCCTTGGAAAAACCTCGAGCAATAGAAACTAGTTTAAAACTATACTAATGTGTAGAGAAAAACCTCATTAGTCTGAAATATCAGTACCTCGCTGGTCCTGGCCAAACGTCAGACCTTTTCTGTCACCTGGGAACAGCACTCAGTTTGGCAGCCAATCATTTGTTGATTTTTGAAGCGAATCAGGGAAACAGGTGTGACATGCTGTGTCAACTTCACTCATCGACGTCGCTGCCTGCGGGGAAGATTAGTGCCGTTCCTGATATCCGATCTGAATGATGGAACCTCAAACACGCTGGGCTGGTTGGCGAACCGTCCGCTCCGGCTGATAAACATGGTTAATCATCTTGTCTCCTACTGAGGTGCATACAGGGGTTGGCACAAAGATCAACAAGAAAATGGATTAAATAGTCCAATTTGTTAGTATTATTTGTTTGTACAAATCTGTGTTCACAGCTTGCCTATACCATCATGAAGGATACAACTATCACAGATTCTTACATTTTACACTGCCATGAATGTTTTGGGCTTATTACCGTGCGTAAATTATGTGATACCCGAGGGGGCTTACTGAGTTAAAGTCCACAAAAGACTATAACTGGTGTAGTTTTCATGCCTGTGTTGACACATCTTTTAATATCATTGCTAATACAGACAAATTCAAGCCAAGTTCTACATTATATTGGGTTTCTAATTGGTAAAATAATAATAAAGTCTTTGGATTGTTGCATCGATCGTGTTTTGTCTGTCATACCAGGCAGTGTAATAAGCAATGTAGTTCTTTGACTATTAATGGCAAATAGCAATAACTATTAATTAGTATTAATAAATATTTTGTTTCTCACAGTATGTGAAAACCCATGTGAACCCAGACATTTGTCTTGTGCAAAATATCTGATATATCTATGTTGGAGGTGGAAAAAATTAATAATAATATTTATATCAAATGTCAGAGCTGTGCGAATGAGTACAGGTAAGGGCTTATTTGCATATACATAGATCTGCATATACTAAATGTGGCAATGGTGTAGAGTTACAAAGCATTAAGAAATTACTGGCGACATTTGCTATTATGATGTTCAAAGTGATCAGATGATTGACTACAGGGGGACTTTAATTATTAAAATGAATATGATTTTTAAAGGACACAGGGGTAAGTGTGTTATAACCAAAACGTTTTATATCAGTCACTCTGTGTGATGCATCTTTACACCCACCTCACTCCCACCACATCTCATTCATACATGACTAGTTCTCTCTCCATTATCTGCTTGCCACGATAGCTGAATGCAGCTCCACATAACAGCTTTCATTATCAGCGGAAAGGACGTTTCCACTTGCCACGTGAAATTAAGGCATCACGATTACCTCCGGGACAATACGTAAAAACAGACTTCCTTTGGCTTGGACATCAGGTCCTTTCAATATAAAGAGACTGACACGCAAGACATTTACAGGCTCAGTTACGGATAAATTCAGTTTGACAGTTTTGACGGGTATGCTGTCTTAGCAAGTCCTCTGAAAAGCCTGTTGCCGGGATACACTGTACATGCCCTTCAAAGCTAAAATTCAGGACACGGTTAACACGATCATTGTTTTCGCAAAACACATTTTTGGAGTGCAGGTGTGTGTTGTTTTCATCTGTCTTTTAAAACTGGAATTAGTTAGCCCCGGGTTATTCTAAACCCTGGGTTAATTGAATCCTTATGTGTCCCACACTGTTCATACCTAACCAGGGGTTAAGAGATAACCCTGGGTATTTATAATCTGACATTTCACACTGTATTCCTAAGACCTGGGTCAGGAGTCTAATTATCAAGCAACACATTGATAAGATTTGTTTCACACTGCATGCATTTGGCACCACAATGCAGGGTTCACCCCACAAAAGCGGTGCTAACCCTGCTTCCGAGCAGTGTTTCATATCCCTTGGTTAATTTCAGGGATAACCCTGCTTCTAAATTAGTTTTAAATTAATTAAGTGTGAAACGCTCCTTAACCTAGGGTTAAAAGCAGGGTTTAAAAGGAGATAACCCAGGGTAACTTAACGCAGCAAATCGGAATTCTCGTCTTCTTCTAAATGAAAGCACGCTAGCGGTATGTTTGCTGTTTAGCTGGATTACATACTCGACCAACCAGCCAGTTAACCGGCACCATGTCTCATATACACCATGCTGAAGTTTTGAGGGGTGTTACGAGTATAATTTGACGTCACCTCGAAGAACACAATGGTTAAAGGCTATGGCAGAGAAGAATGCCATACTCGAGCCTCTTATTACACTACATTGTGGCTGCCCTTAGTGATTTTAAAGGACTTGATTTTGTATTTAAAAATTTAAATGGCTTTTATTTGACAGAATTGTTTCTGGAATTTTAAGTTTGACAGAGATATTTTTTTTATATTATTCATATATAATTTTATAATTTTTTATATTCCTAGATTTATTTGTTGCACTGTTTTTATACGGTTATATTCTAAAAATTAAATACTCTTCAGTTTACAGTGTTAGATTTGTGGAATTTGAAGTACTTCTTCATTTAAAGGTGACAAAGAATGATTGAACGGGTATTTATCCTTGTTCTGTGATGTGACATGTAGACAACTAAATTTTGGTTGGGTCTGTAATGGATTAGAAGCTTTCCAAAAAATTCTCACAGGAAGCTACTTTATAATAGGGTGGGGGTTTTTAAACGCATGGTTTTGCACCTATTTGGCATCCCTTCAGGCTTAACTGGCAATCTCATTATGAAATACAAGCACTTGACCCTGATTGGCTGCCTTTAGAATATAAACTTCGTTGTCTTCAGAACACGGAGAGACCAAAATTGTACAGATAGAAGAGCACACCTCGGAACGCGACTCGCCATTTCGCCTTGAACTTCCCGAACAATGTTGCAATTTACTTCCCGTTGGAGGCGAGAGGCCGGATGTATCCAAATTATTTTGAAGGGGAAGGGAATTGAATGAGAGTGGGGGGGGGCAGTGAGATGCATTTTACGTAATATATATCTGTTGTTCAGATTGGGCCATTTTCTGGCTGACATTTCTAAAGGAAGAATTTCTATGAAACGTAGATGTTCAGAATGTCTAGCACTTTTCGTATGTTCGTGAATGTGGGTAGACTACCATTTTTCAATTAAGACAAGGTAAAAATGTTTTATCATTCTCTGTTATTATTCATTCTCCATTGAGGATGGATACTTAACTCATGCCCTCTGGACCTCTACAAAAATTCTGGATTTTTGGAAAAGAGTACATGAATATATTAGCAGGGTTTTAGATACTCAGGTTTCACAGTGTCCTAAGCTGTTCATATTGGGTGGGTGGACAGACATTGACATTAGAGACAAACACATAAGAGATTGGCAGACAGATTATTCTTAGGAGCTGGAAGTCAGAGCAGGCCCCTTCCTTTCAAGAATGGGTGGTAGAACTGGGTAGAGTGGCTGCATAGGAAAATTTGTCTTACAGACAGATGGATAAATTAAATTAAATTTTTAAAGAAATTGCCTGGATATTTATCTTTCTTGGAAAGGGGGCAGTACAAAATTTTTCCCCTTTCCCCTATTGGTATTGGGGTAACACTTTACGGCAATGGTACATGAATTATCATGAATTCATGTATAAATTCATGCATGAAATATGCATTCATTTATGCATTAATATCTCATGAATCATCAAGAACTAACACGAGTTCAACGTCTTTCATTCATGACTTCATGGATGAACAACACCTTAATTAAAACATTAACTAAGAGGAGTACATCATCATGAATTATGATTTATTACACATGATCATGAGGTTTTCTTTGTTCACAAAAAAATCGGTCTTCACCACCCATTGTGGATAAAGCTACAGTAGTGGTGGTACATAAATCATCATATATTCCACTATTAACTAAGCATTAACTATCAATGAGTTCATCATGTGTGTGGCCCCTCAACTAAAGTGGTGACTTGGTGCTTTGAAACACTTATGAACAATGTGGCATAACTGGGAAATGACATCAATATGAAAGTGAAGGTTCAAGCCGTTGCAAACAATGTACTGTGGACACAAATGGACTTTGATCTTAACTTTTACTGCTTTATTCAGTATATATAAACAGTATAAACCAGTTGAATCAACAGCTGGAAAGAGCTGAGAAGGAAATTGGTACATACACCATGAACTTTATTTTAAGTGCCTGTATATCTCAAAACTTTTCAAAAACATAAAGCTGTTTTACAAAAAAGAAAAAAAAGAAAAAATATTTTACAAACAGGTTGATCTTTTTTGGTAAAGAGTCACCTTTTAATGTACAGTATAAAGCTACTGATGTGGACCATGCTACTGATGTGGATGCATGACCATGTTTTTGAATGGTCATGCATCAATTTCTCAGTTGCCGCTGAGACAGGAGAAATACAGATTTCAGTGTTGCACTTCCTTCTTTCAATGATGTAAAAATCATCATTTTGCATCATTGAAAGAAGGAAGTGCAATATCTTTGTTGAGGGAGTGAGACTACAAACACCCCTTTTCTCGGTCAAATAGGCACCAAATTCTAAATGCATGTTACATTTCGACTACAAATATGACACACTTTCAATAAAGATTAATGTTTCTACGGGTGAAATGCTCCTTTAATGCTTAGTTAATGATGACCACTTTATTTGAATGCCCACAGAATTTGAATGTTCCCAGTTATGCCACATTGTTCATAAGTGTTTCAAAGCACCAAGTCACCACTTTAGTTGAGGGGCCACACACATGATGAAGTCATTGATAGTTAATGCTTAGTTAATAATGGAATATATGATGATTTATTTACCACCACTACTGTAGCTTTATCCACAATGGGTGGTGAAGACCGATTTTTTTGTGAACAAAGAAAACCTCATGATCATGTGTAATAAATCATAATTCATGATGATGTACTCCTCTTAGTTAATGTTTTAATTAAGGTGTTGTTCATCCATGAAGTCATGAATGAAAGACGTTGAACTTGTGTTAGTTCTTGATGATTCATGAGATATTAATGCATAAATGAATGCATATTTCATGCATGAATTTATACATGAATTCATGATAATTCATGTACCATTACCGTAAAGTGTTACCGGTATTGGTATTATTATTGTCCTTTTTCCACCATTATGTGCTGGAAGTTATATTTATTGTAGTGAATTGTATAGCCAAGTTGTGATCTCAAGCTGTAGTGGGGATCTCTTGTGTGGGTAGGGTTACTGATACTCGGGTGAAAATGTTGATTTTGTACAGATGCATATTGTGAAAAGTGCCTGGAAATCAATGAAAAGGTGTTAATCAGTATCATTCTCTGTTACCTTTAAGAAAAATAAATAATATTACTGTCAAATGTTTTTCAGATAATAAAAATAATCTTGTTCACTGTATGTATTTGTTCATGTTTTTTAAGGGATAAGTCTGAAGCACACCATAACATAATTATATCAATTCATACAGGGCTAGTAGTACATACAGCTGAATACAGATACACACCCAGATATAGGATCAGTACTTGGTATCGGCCGATACCCTTAGCCCAGGAATCGGAATTGGTATCAGGAAGAGAAAAAGGGTATGGGAACATCTCTAATTAAGTCACGCACCAATCACAAACCACCACCAGTGACTCACTTTTCAAATTTGTTGCAATGTTGTTTACTTTTCATTACATAAATCACAAGATGAAGAAAATTACAAGATCAGTAGCAGAGATGTTGCTTTGAAATGATATATGTTTGATGTCTTTAGATATTTCTGCTGGCTCCCTTGGAAGACTTAATATAACATTATGAATAGCATAGACTATTACTGTGAATAACAAGTAGTTTGTTGAGGTTGCTCTTCATGGTTAGTTAATGTTTATCTTTTAGAAAGAATCTATTATTATAAAATATTATTGCTTAGAGGTTGCTCTTTAATTGCTCTAGACTTTATTGATTTTTTTCAACATCAATTAATAAACAGTCATAAAATAAAATACACATAAATAAGAATCTTTTAAACACTAGAGAGAGAGACTAGTTCACTCCAGGATTAAATTTTTGTCATTAATTACTCCCCCTCATGTCGTTCCACACTTGTAAGACATTTGTTCCTTTTCAGAACACAAATTAAGATATTTTTTTATAAAATTTAAGAGCTTTCTGAGCCCCTAGACAGCAACGCAAATCCGATATTCAAGGCCCAGAAAGGCAATAAAGGCATGGTTTAAATAGTCCATGCACTGTAAAAAAATTAGTGCTGCCTTAAATTTTATTGTTTAATCAATAGAGATTTACAATTCATTTTAACTAACTATTTATCTTGAAAAAAATTGCTACAACTTATAAAATGAAGTTGACTAATTTCACATATATCTTATAAGTTATAACAACTCATCTCTAGTCAAGATAGTAAGTTAAAATGAATTTTAAATATGAGTAGATAACAATACAATTTAAGGCAGCAAAGAATATTGTACAATTTGTACCTGCCCTGCAGTGTTTCATCTTCATTTCATAAAGCGACAGGAATACTTTTTATGCACAAAAATAACAAAAGAACGACTTTATTCCATGTTGCGCCGACAGCGCATAATGTTATACAGTCCAGACATGAGTATACAAGTGAATCGGCGAGGTACAGTACTCAAAAAAGCACAATAACGTATTGCAGCACAGGACCAAAGCGCTCAATGACCCCTCTAGGTATGAAGCAGGGTGTTAACTGCGTTTACAATGCATGCGTGGTGCTGACGCAGGACGTGTGTAAATGCTCGACACGGAAAAGAAGAAAATTTGGACAAGTAGTCATTCTTTTGTTTATTTTTTGTGCACAAGAAGTAGGAGAAACAACTGAGATGCGAGATCACATTTGTAATTTTTATTTCCTATGGGTGATTATAAATCGACGAAAATTCACTAACCAAGCCTTCTCTTATTCGAGTGGAGAAACTCAGATCTCTGCTGAAACAAAGCTCCTGGCTTACACCACACACGCTCAGTCCTATTTACAGTCTTTGTGCTGTGCCAAAAACAGAACAACAGTCAGCAAGTACAATTACATAAGAGCGGAGAGTCTTTAAACCGCATTGTGGCACAGGCAAGTTAAACAACCAGAGCATCTCAGTTGGCCAATGGGGGGAATGGCCATTTCATATTCATTCACATTGAAGGTTCATAGTATAAAATAAAGGAGGATCTATTGACAGAAATATTATATAATCTACATAACTTTATTATCAGTAGTGTAAAGAGACCTTACATAATGAACTGTATTGTTTTTATTACCTATGAACCGATTTTATCTACATACACCGTGGGTCCCTTTACATGGAAGTTGCCGTCATGTATCTACAGTAGACCTAAACGGACAGATTGCTTTACAAAGTGCATTCCATCACTATGTTGTCTCAGACAACGAGCCATTGGTTTGCAATAGGGCTGCACGATTTGGGTAATTTTTCCCATTGCGGTTATTGATGCTAATATTGCGATGTGCGATTGCGATTATACTACATGGTGTCATGAGTCAACTTGATGGGTTTTAAGGAAAATCCACACACAGTTTAGCTAAAATTTGTATTTGTAAAACTGGAAATGTTTTCGTATTGCCACGTGATCTAGCAACTGCTCAGTGTCCGTAATTCTAAATCCAAAATACCGCCATACAACAGACGTATAGTTTTTTTTTAGCTACCAGATCACTGTCAACCTCCTCTGCATCCATCTTCGCTCTGGTATAAGTGACGACGCACACCACACACGTGCATGCCAGACGTGCACTGCCTTTTTTTGTTAGTTTTTCTTTCTTTTTTTAAACAGCAAGGAAAATCATCAAACTGTTATCAGAAGTTTGTGTTAACAAGTCCACGCATTTATTTATTTAATATAATTGCAACATTTTGCTGTCATATAATTGCACAGGCTGACATCGCGATTGCGATTGCGATGCGATTAATTGTGCAGCACTAGTTTGCAATATGCAATATGACTTCTAGATGCCGCTAAAATATACACACATAACTTTTAATTGTGTTCATAATATTATTTAAAGGGGAAATATGATGGAACTTTTTCCATGTTTGAGTGCTATAATTGGATCCCCAGTGCTTTTATCAACCTAGAAAATGTGAAAAAGATCAACCCAGTAACTTAGTTTTTGTAAATCATTCTCCACATGCATGTGAAAAAATAGGTAATTGAAATTTGGCTCCCCTGGTGATGTCAGAAGGGGATAATACCGCCTCTTATTCTGCACTATCCAACCACGCCACTGCCATTTTGGGTGTACTCACACTATCCAAACCAAACCGTACTTGGGCGCGTTTGACCCCCAAAGCCTGGTTCGTTTGACTTAAAAACAAGCTGAAATTGTGTAACTTAATTTGATACGTTAAAATATTTGTTGATTTGATGTCATTTTTACAGTGTACTCTGTGGTTTGCCATTTCCTGATTGGTTGACTTCAGAATGATGTAAGTTTCATGGGCACCGGCTATTTCCACACAATATTTCCCGATGTAATAAAGAAAAACATCCTTATCAACTTCTTAAAGCTACACCTTATTTGTATCAACTATGTTTGCAAATCTTAACCTACTTTCTCACAGCACATTCTCCTCCATTTCCAACTTTAAAGGGATAGTTCGGCCAAAAACGATATTAAACCCATGATTTACTCACCCCCAAGCTGTCCGAGTTGAATATGTCCATCGTTTTTCAGACAAACACATTTTCGGATATTTTAGAAAATATTTTAGATCTTTCTGTTCATTAAATGTAATGTCACGGGGTCCAGCAATAGTCCACGACCTTCAAGTCCAAAAAAGTGCGTCCATCCTTCACAAATTAAATCCAAACGGCTCCAGGATGATAAACAAAGGTCTTCTGTGGGTAATCCGTGCGGTGTTGTTGTAGAAATATCCATATTTAAAATGTTATTAACGTTATAAACTACCTTCCGGTAGCGCCGCCATCTTAGACTCAGGAGAGAGTATTAGCGTAGTGTACGCACTTTTCTTAGTGACGTATGACAAATTCGGAGGGCGGGGGCACAGAGCAGCAGCAGAGAAACTCTGTACGCTGCGTAAGCTCTCATCCTGAATGCGGATCACTCCAAGATGGCGGCGCTACCGGAAGGTAGTTTATAACGTTAATAACATTTTAAATATGGATATTTCTACAACAACACCGCACGGATTACCCACAGAAGACCTTTGTTTATCATCCTGGAGCCGTTTGGATTTAATTTGTGAAGGATGGACGCACTTTTTTGGACTTGAAGGTCGTGGACTATTGCTGGACCCCGTGACATTACATTTAATGAACAAAAAGATCTAAAATATTTTCTAAAATATCCGAAAATGTGTTTGTCTGAAAAACGATGGACATATGCAACTCGGACAGCTTGGGGGTGAGTAAATCATGGGTTTAATATCGTTTTTGGCCGAACTATCCCTTTAATTTGGTAGTTTTTTTGCAATCATTTCCATATATCCAGCAAGGTTTAAATATATGTGCTTAACAGGACAGTAGTATAATTTTAACTTCCAAGCTGTTACACATTTGCTACTGCTCAGGGGAAAACAATATTCTACATTTACAAGCATCCATAGATCAACCTAGATTGTGGCGCCGATGATTAATGCATGTTTTTCTTTGTTCTTATATTTTCTCTTGTTTCCCTCTAGCTCTTGCTGTATAAGTGATAATGTAATGAGAGATGGAGAGAAAACGCATACTAATGGCGCTCTAATTAGCTCATACGCTGAATGCTTAATATCTGTGTGCAGTGATTTGGGTCGGAACGGCCCAGAATTCTTCATCAGCAAAGTCATTTTGTAAAAACAACTGTGTGTGCATTTTTAAACAGGAGGGACTCAGCGTGCAATGAAAACCATCCACTGGCACAGATTCAGCAACCTGCTTCCCTTAAACATTGACTGTTGTTCTGTAGTTAATTGAATTGGATCGTATAATTTCCACCTGTGCTTATTTGGTCAACGAGAATTTATGTTACGGGGGGGGGGGGCACTGTATTGCTAAACATTAAGTTTCTTAGAATAAAAACATACGTTTAAAAATATCAGTGAATGATCTCTTTATATGATGATGTAAGCAGGAAAAAATAATATCCACCTATAACATCATCTGCCACACATATGACACTTTGATTTATTATCAATCTAAGGCCTGGGACACACTTACATCTTAAACGATTTTAAATCCATGGAAGATCACAGACATGGGGACAGTGTCAAATTATTTTTAACAAAATAATCCACAGAAGGCACACACTGAATGATTCGACCAGACCACGAGACTACACGATTTCAATGTGACGCGAGATCTTACAGAAACACAAGATCAAAACGTGACTTGAGAAAACAAATGTTATGGTAGTTCTTGCATTATAATGACACTTGTTAGTTGATATTCTCATGTTTGTGGGTGTCTTGTTTCAGCTATACAAGCATGCAGCATCCGGTTGAAACTTGCATGCTGTCATTGGCTATTGCCGCTGTCATGTCAGAGGCAACCCCAACAAGAGTCGTAAATATCAAACTTGTTTGATATTCATGATTTGGGATCAGGGAGGCTCCAACGTGATTGGTAGCAGCAAAAATAATCACAATGCCACCACACACCAGAGATTTCTTTGGACAAAAAACACTGTCTGCAGTAAAACACTAATCGGGTCGCGCCCCCTTTCGAAATCTTTAAATTCAGCATTAGCCAGCATTAGATTGCACATTAAAGATTGACATGTTAAAAATTGGACCAAGTATTTAAAGCAACACTAAAGAGTTTTTGCTCTTTGCTCCCCCTACAGGTTGGAAGTGGAATTGTCCATTACCACTGTCGTAAATAATTTAGCCTACTGCAGCAAATCTGACTCTGATTGGATTGTAGGTCTGCCGTAAAGCAAGTTTTTGTAGTTTTCACTCAAACTACAGGACCGCGACCCGACGGTTGGAAACTTCTTTAGTGCGGTTTTGGCCGATAGAGGGCTCCAAAGCGAATGTGAAAGTGCCATGCACCCTGTTTTGAGTGAATGAACGACTGAAACTTTTTTGGAAACGTTATTTTAAGGTTAAAAAAACTCTTTGGTGTTGCTTTAACATGCTTGTATGATTGATCAAATGTAATACAGTTTATGTAACATGTCTTGCTACTCAAGCAAAGACACTGCAGTTCTTTTCTGGTTTCTTTTGGCTTTTGTTCCATTTCACGTTATGTACTAGCTCCTGGCATAACAAAACGTTTGTGCTTGTCTTTAAAATAACTTTCAGCATAACTCGCCTGCAGTCACACTTCAAGATAGTTGCATTTAATCAGTGATTGTGAAGGAAAACAAGAAAACAAACTTATTCCTTGACGAATAAAAAATTTTTATTACCGTTTTTATAACCATGCATTTTAATATTAAATTTTTAATCTTATTTTCTTCAGTGTAAAACTCGTTGACAAATAATTTTCATAATGGTTTTCGTCAACAAAATTAACACTGCACCACTAGAGGCCGCACTCTCAAAACATTAACAAAGCCAAAGCTTAAAGGTCACGTTCTTCCTGATCCCATTTTTCAAACTTTAGTTAATCTGTAATGTTGAAATTAGAGCATAAATACTACATGCAATATGATAAAACACGAAGTTCACTGCCAGGCGATATATTTTCTTTAACAGAATTCCCCTTTCAAAGCCTACAGCGAACAGCTGGTTTGGACTACAGACCTCTACTTCCTGATTGAATGACATCAATAAAACAGTTTTTGACTAACCTCCGCCCACAGGAATAGCTTTGAAAATGATCTGTATTGCAGTGCAGTGTATCATGTAGCTGTCCATCAATGTATTCAATGTGCAAAGTAGTTAAACCAAAAAGTGCACGATTAATAATATTGGCTTCTATTGAGTCGATTTTTACATGAGTGTAAACATTTTAATCTCTGTCTTTGTTTTTATAACTTGGACTAATGATGAATACTCTGGTAAGAAAACCAATAGACACCATCACAGAAATTCTTTTGGTTTTACTGGTTCTAATGGAATATGGCCCAAAACACATTACAGTGTATTGGTCTTTGTTGGTATTGGTTCTAATGGAATATGGCCCAAAACACACTACAGTGAAGTGGTTTTAATGGTAAAAGCTAATGGTTCCTATTGGTATTTTAATGGAAACCATTAGAATTTTCTGTGATGGTTTTATTTATTTTTTTCAGCAGGGTAATGTGTATTGATGTTGGTGTTTAAACTCTTAATATACTGTCCGAGTCACGTTAGCAAGCGGCTAATGCATGTGTACTTTTGTTTACATTTTGGCTATGGCCCAGCTACATACTTGCTTAAATGAGTGTAAAAATGTTGATGTCTGTCATCGTGTTTTTAACTTGGACTGGTGATGAATGATGTGTATTGATGTTGTGTCGGTGTTTAAACTCTTAATATAGTCTCCTGTCAGAGAGTCACATTAGCAAGCGGCTAACACATGTGCACTAACTTAGTGTTACATTTTTGCTATGGTCCAGTTAGCTTACATTTTGGCTTAAATGAGGATAAAAATGTAAAAGTGGCAGCTGCTTCTTGTTGAGAAAATTATACGTGCTTTCACGTCAGAGTCTCCAAAAGTCTCCAACAATGCCAGAAAGACATTACATTTTTCCGCAAGTTGGCAACACTATGGTGCAATTTGCTAATAATTGTATTATTTCATGGATAAGGGCATTTGTATTATCTGTACACTGATCTTATGCTAACATAATGAACAGCTGCGTGCTTGATGCTATATGAAATAATCACACTTTGCAAGTCTCACGAAATTAGACTTATGTCATGCAACATTTTGATAAAAAAATAAATGCAAAGTAAAAGTATCAAAATAAGAAGCATACAGTTACAAAACATCTCTTCACGTACTATTTTGCACATGATTTCAAATGACATCATACAAACCAATGTTGTTGTTTTTCCAAATTTTAGGGGAAAATTTTAATTACGGCAATGTGTCCATGACTGGATTTTGGTTCTTTGACATGGAAATATTTATAATGAAAAAATCTAAAAAGTTAAAAGCTTCAGTGCATGTTATACTATACATTTTTACAGTAAGGAAACATGTGGTATTTGGTGATCATTGGTATATGTAGAGACAATAATAAGGAATATAAATGTGTCCAAGACCAATTTTCTCATCCTCCGCAACAATTTTCAATCATTGTTTAAGCCCTCAAGGAACTAACATTTTCAAAAAAAAAAAAAATAAATATGTTGGAAGGGACATAATTGACTGTGACATTGAGATGGCTACCAGGTTAACAGTTCTTATTTTTTGCCTCAAGATAAAAGTTGAAATTTTGTTTGTCATAGTACCTAGACAACTTTTTAGTTTTCATTACCAAAACATGAGTTTGTAAATGCATATATTTAATGTAAGATCATGTTGCTGTAATAATTATTTTTTATAATGATAATCTAAAGAATGTAAATAATTTTATAGGAAATATTTTTTAAATCCTCTAAAAATAATGGTTCTAGTAAGTTCAGACCTTAATCTTATATGTGCAAAAAAAATGGCTTCAAAATCTGGATTTCGTGAGAACCACCCAAGTGGTTTTTAGATTTTTTATTACAAAAATCTTCATGGGCGTAGATTTAGGGTGGGACGCTAGGGACATGTCCCTAGCAATATTCAGGGAAGACTGAATTGTCCCTAGCAATAATTTCGACCAAACAATTAATCTGTATTTATATATAACCACTAATGTCCTTCTTATTCTTGTGTTTTCTATTTTTTACTTATTATATTTTTTTCAGGAATCATTTAAATGAGACTAGAAATCTTTTGCAATCCCGTTTTGTAAAAATTACGCTCTATGTGGTACACAAACGGTTAACAGCTTTCGTTCTCTGCAATGCCCGCCTCCGTAACTCACATCGCTAATATGATTGGCTTTGCATTTCTTTAGTCCCGCCTCTCTAATCACATTGCTAATATGATTGGATTAGCATTTGTTGAGTCCCGCCTCTCTAAATCACATCACTTTAAGGGCTTGTCTTTACTCGCTACGTGTGATAGGATGGTTTCACTTTGTACAACGCGCCAAAGTTCACTCAACAAGACGCGCGTGATTATTCGGGCTACAGGTAAGTGAGAAAGAAAGTATTATTAAACCCACTGTAGCTGTTTCATGCACAAAAAAAGTTGTGTCACATAATGATTCAAGGACAGTGTTTTCACCAATACACGACAATCCCATGTTAACCTGAGGAGTTGCAAACTTGTGTCAACCTTTTATAAATGGGGTGGCAAGGTTATTTAGGGGGTCCCTAATCCATGAAAGAAAAATAACCCCAACATGGTAAAAACATGAATTCATGTCATGATTGCTGAATACGTTACATTACTGCACAAATGTAGACATAATGTAAGGTTGCAGTTTAAACTTAAACTATGTTTTTCACACTGATTAACTGTCTGTTAATAAAAAGAAGATTTAATGTGAACTACAGAAATGTTAATAAACGTTGTTCAGGAAACAGCATGATATACATACCTACTTCAACACTGGGATTTTTTTTGGCACAATTAAATTAAGAATTAAATATTAATTGCAAATTCTTCATTGTTATAAAGTAAATATGGTTATATCTTACAATGTGATTTTCTTTTCTTTTTTGACAAAGACTTAAACAGTTACTGTTTATTAGGCTCTAGGACATAACGAATTGTTTATTATAAATTTGGGATGGCCGGGGGTGGCGAGTCAGATGTTACTGAGTAAAGTGCATACTGAGTTGTCTGTTGTTTGTGTCAAGTAAACGGTGATAAACAGTTTTTGCAATGCAACCATTTTATTTATGTCCCCACCAATGCCAGAATCAAACCTACGCCCTTGGTTTATTATAAATTTGGGATGGCCGGGGGTGGCGAGTCAGATGTTACTGAGTAAAGTGCATACTGAGTTGTCTGTTGTTTGTGTCAAGTAAACGGTGATAAACAGTTTTTGCAATGCAACCATTTTATTTATGTCCCCACCAATGCCAGAATCAAACCTACGCCCTTGAAAATCTTACATACTGTGTCTTTAAAATATATGATACAAAGTAATTAATGATTAATTTAACACTTTTGGGTCATTTTTAATTGTTGTTTCTAATATTATGTGTCACTCAGAAACGTGTCACATTTCAGAAGTTAAAACAACATTTGGGCTGTGCTTCATTCTATTCAAATGCATTTTATAAAGTCCCACCAGGCTAACATCTCAAAAACTGCACACTTGCAGGAGTCATATAGCATATAGCTCTAGGTTAATATAACAGCATGTTGGACATCGGCAAGTCAATGTTAGTGATGAACCCGAAGAGGATTAGTTTGGCTCAGCCGGTGCTCTGTACATTAACAGATAGGCTACTGAAAGACGCTGTCCTGACGGCTTGGCCTTGTCTACATGATCTAATTCATTAAGATGTGTATTGATTAGGGTTGAGTGGCAGGTAAAAAAGCCATTCTCCTGATCCAAACAGTCTTTGTCCAGATTGTGTTCCCTTAAACAGCTAATACTGTTGGATATGTTTTAGTTTAGAGGATAATGTTTGACTGCGAGTATGGAAATAAAGAGCAGCCGCTCCACCCAAAAATATCTAATTGGTCCAAAAACCTGCTCCACATAATTGTAAAGTGTTGATGTGATTTTGTTGTATTGGAAAAGATTTACTTAGGGCTGAAAATTACGACACTGGAAACTTGCCATGTCAATCCTGAGTATGCTGCATTTTAATGGCCTCAGATCAATAATTAAAAAGTCTATTCCATTATTGGACTGAAGCCTTATCTGTCATAATAAAATACCTTTTGTAAACATTCATCCAATAGTCCTTAGTCTACAATACACTACTGACATGTGCTATGCTTTGCTACTGCTTATCACATGCATTATGAGAGGGAAAGACAGATTAAATCCAGTCTGTGCAAGAAAAGTCATCAATATTTTTTGGCTGTTTTCCTTGAGAAGAAAACTGCAGGTTTTAACTGTGTATATGTGCCAAGAGGAATGTTTTCATATACAGGATTACTATATAGATATGAAGAGCTGAGATGCAAAACCCTGTAAGTGCATCTGACATGTTTTCTTGTAAATAAGCATTTTTATCAGACTCTTATGTTTACGTTCAGCATAGTCCTGCATAGGGCTGTCACTTTTTATCCGATATTCGAATATGCATTCGAACATGACGTGAAATATCCGTATTCGAACTATAAATAAACCATCCGGTTTTTGAAATGCCATGTGTAGCGCATTTTTTACAGTAACACCTCGTAATAGGAAGGAGGCTGAGAGTGAGACCGACGATGACAACTGTGCGCAAGAGAGGGAATCAAATGGGACCAAAATGAACCTCATGTGCATGTCAAGATAGAATTACAGTTTGTATATAAAATGACATATTGTTTATAGTGTTAAATATTATAGCAGAATAAAAAGCTTGTATTAATACGTTCGCATTATGAAATTAGCATGTATGAAGATAATTTCATATTTTTTACAACGCAATGTAAAGTTTATATTAAACAAAAACACAATTTGTCTTGTAAACGGAATTGAAATGATCATGTGCTGACTGTTGGGCGTCACATTGACGACAAGTGAGATCTGCTTAAAGCGGTAAGTTTAATTTCATCTCAAGTATCAAAGGGTTTGTGCTCTCTATCATTGAAAACGGGCAAACAAACAGCACGCGCAGGGTTAATGTACTTGTGAATGACGGCTCACAAACGCGCGGGATAGGCTTTGTATGTGTGCTTGTTGTCAATGACAGTTCTGGTCACAAACACGCTCAAGCGCGGGATATGTGTGCTTGTCAGTGACGGGCATTAAATCCGCGGAATTCCGCGGAGTTTTCTGCCGAAATCTGCGGGCGCGAATTCCGTTTGGGTCTGCCTATATACTCCTGCTGCTATTTAAGTTGTCACGTTATTGTTTGTAACTGCTCTGAATCATTTTTTATATATATTAGTTTGTTATTCATAAGTTGATAACCTGCTGTTTCAAACATTAAGTAAAAAAGTAATCCAGACAACCCTGTTTATGACTGTCACTGTTAATAATTTTGTGATTGAATCTCCATTACGGTGGTTTTTTTTTGATGCGCGTGGGGGGGGGGGGGGCGGCGCCTAGATATTCGAATATATTCGGATACATTGCATGATATTCGAAATCCGTTCGAATTTGATTTTTCTCAAAAGTGACAGCCCTAGTCCTGCATGGGTCCATTTTGGAAACGCACCCCCCACCCCCGCTCGTTCCTGCAAAGTTCAGCACCACATCCGACTCGTCACCCATGATAATATCAAAATGAAGTCCACATTCCCCCCAGACTTGTTAATATTTGGCCCGTTAACCAATCCGTGGCCGCGATAAATCACACATGCTAAAATCATTCCAATTAAAGTGCTTTACGAATGGGCTAATAATAACAGACTAAAACTCTTCATTGTTGTTCCGAATACTTCATTAAAATTCAATTAGACATATTTACTTTAGAAAAAGTGTGTTATACTACCGGTCACAATTGTGACCGTTAAAAAAATTCTCAAAATATATCTGTAAGTGACCCCACCTACAAAATTGATAGTTCTATTTGTTAATTAAGATGTTTTACTTCTTTTTGTAGTAGTCTGAGGTAGACATCTTCTTCTAGATGTGCAAGCAGGAAGTAAACTGATCTGGTCCATGTGACCTTTCACCCTAGTCACATGACATTGATGCATTTAAATCAAGACAATCTATTTTTTCATTTAAAAGTTTAATTTCTTGCCCAGAGCCAACATCAACACTTTTAGGGCTTTCAGAAAGAAGAAAAAAAACACGGTCACAAATGTGACCGGTGGGATTAAACGGGTTAATACGTAGTATTTACACGTAACTTTAAAAAACAAAAAAACTTATTTTTGGTACGTTTAAATAGATGCTAAAACGTACAAGACGTATTTACAACATTTAAACGTAGCATTATTACGTTTTGATTGCTAAAAAAAAACTTAAAACATTTACGTATCTTTCATTCCATAAAGATTGCTGTATCATTTGCTTTTAACCATTTTAGCGATATGTTACCACCTTAACCCTACACCAAACCTTACCCTAAACCCAAACCTTACCCTAAACCCAAACTCTTTTTATACAAAATGTTTAAATACGTAATGTAGTCTTTTAATATTATGCAACGTAATGGACAGATGTGTTTAGGAACCTATTAGTTACAATATAGCATTCAAAAGATATTTTAAGATGCTACAGTCCTACGCAAAACACTTTATTAAAATCATTTAACGTTGCTGTTTAAAAAATCATAACAGACAGACAAGTGTAATCACAACAACTTATTTATTGCAAATATTAAAATCAGTACCAAAAGTAGTTAAAATGACGATGTGCTGCAGCCGCGGTCCACTCTGGAGTATATGAAGTAAAAAAAAAGTATTAAAGTTATTAATCCAAGAGTTTGATCAGCGTTGATCCGGCTTCCCTCTGTCACAGCGAGCTTTTTTAATTTCAAACGTACACCAACGGAAATGGAAATGACGCAAATATGTCACGTGGCACTCAAAGAGCCAATGAGCTTTTGATATCACTGCCGTAAAGCAATGTGTCGTAAAGCTGAGACTGGATATTTGAATTCACATTAACGAACGCGTGATCTGACTTTACGGTTGCTGATGAGAACTCGGATCAAGATCGCTGGATAAAGGGATGAATTTGGATCTGTTCCTCACAATCGTATGAATTTTAAAGATGTGGATTACAGCAAATGAATAAAAGTAACATCTTTTGTGAATTTATGTTGTATTTTGTTGCAATTATTGCTTAGTAGTATAATAACGTATTGCATAGAAGACAGCAGGAGAAAACACATTTTTGTGTGTCATGGCAAACAAACTAAATATAAAAAAAAGGTTAAATAAACAGAAATGATATTAAATTTAAAGTTTTAAAATGTTAAATATTGTGAAATTCTTTGAACATCATAATCATTTCATTAAGTAAATGGGTAAACTGTCTTAAGTAAGTCAGAAAATATGACTGAAACATGTCATTGTTATGAGTAAGAAACGCCAATGCCCGCGATTTTAATATTTATGAATAGGAGTAATTTACATACAAATTTGTACGTTTGTAAAGCTGTAAATACATAAATAATTTACGTCTTAGTCCTGTCAAAACGTCAATATTATACGTTTCAGTGTGTTTTAAACATAAGTAAATGTACGTATTGTACAACCACACTGAAACGTAAAAATACACACATATTCTCATGAGATCACGTTGGCGATGCACATAGGTTCACATGACGAGCAACACAGAACACGGTGTAAACCTATTTTACACCACTGCTGTAAACCTTCTTTAATCATGTGAAAAAACTTGCAACTTAACATACGAGCGTCATCATTCATTCAATTCTTCTGTTCACTTTGAGGACTTTGCTGAAACAACGTTAAATGGATTCTGCCAGCAAAGTGTTATTTTTGAATTGCCTAAGGTTGAGAGTAAATGTATTTGAAGTGAAAGTATTTTTTATGAATGTATATTATATGGCAAGAGCATTCAGTCAAAATAATTATCTTATTTTTGACAGAGGTGGTGTTTACACCACACTCTTTAATCATATTTTTAATTTTTATACAATTGCACAATTATGGAGATATCCAGATACATTTCAGTAAATGTTGTTTACTGCAAATATGCATATTTTTGCTATCCACTGGGTGGCGATCTTACCCAACTTAAACACTGAAGCATTCACTCAACACTAAAAACAGCCTGTTTTGATCAGGCTCTGAATCTGATCTCTTACAAAAGTTCTTCACATAAATGGAATTATCTCAGATTTTAGCTTAAAATTTTTAGAGGTGATAAGAGAACAAATGAAGGTAAGATGAAACGTTTTTTTTTTTTTTGAAAGCGGATGGTCTGTTCTTTCATTTGATATTTTATGTTTATTTAAAGAAGATAATTTTTCTGCAAAGCATTAAACTAAAACTGGGTGGAAACTTAAAAAAAAAAAAAACGCTGATGGAGAAAGAGTTAAGCATGCCTTCAAGCATATATGATCATCTCTTCAACAGTTGCACAATATAAATGTTAATGTATAAATTAGATGAATGTTGGTTTTAAAATAAACACCACAGTCTTAAATCATATTTTCATTGTGTCTTTGCTGCGTCTGTGTTGGTTGGGAACTGCGCTCTGTTTCAGTCACACTTGATTCTGAGGAACTACTTTGTTTGGCGGAAGAGTAATATTTGTACTAATATAATTACAACTTATTTGTGTTTTATTTTATAAAATCCCACTAACGTTATGCATATGAAGTAACCGTTTTATAAACGCAATAACCCCCACGAAGCATCGTGCCTAACAACGCCCCTTAGCTGTTATAAAATGCACTGGTAACTCACTGCTTCTGGGCTTATTGCTTTAATATAGCCTAGTGTCAGAGAGTCACATTAGCAAGCGGCTAACGCATGTGCACTAACTTAGTGTTACATTTTTGCTATGGTCCGGTTAGCTTACATACTGGCTAAAATGAGGGTAAAAATAATAAAAAGGCAGCTGCTTCTTGTTGAGATGAGTATACGTGCTTTCACGTCAGAGTCTCCAAAAGTCCCCAACAATGCCAGAAAGACGTTACTTTTTTTTTTAAACGTCACTAAAGTCTGTAAAGTCCGCAAGTTGGCAACACTATGATGCAATTTGCTAATAATTTTATTATTTCACGGATAAGGTCATTTTTATTATCTGTACATTCGATTGTACATTGTGGTATTATCTTATGCTAACGTAATGAACAGCTGCGTGCTTGATGCTAAATGAAATAATTACACTTTGCAAGTCTCGCAAAATTAGACTTATGAGGTGTCATGAAAAAAAGCTATGTAAGAGTATCAAAATAAGAAGCATACAGTTACAAACATCTCTTCATTTTGCACATGATTTCAAATGACATCATACAAACCAATGTTGTTGTTTTTCCACATTTAAGGGGAAAAATTTCATTACGGCAACGTGTCCATGACTGGATTTTGGTTCGTTGACATGGAAATATAAAAAAATCTAAAAAGCTTCAGTGCATGTTATACTATAAACATGTACAGTAAGGTAACATGTGATATTTGGTGATCATTGGTAAATGTAGAGACAATAATAAGGAATATAAATGTGTTCAAGACCAATTTTCTCATCCTCCGCCACAATTTTCAATCATTGGTTAAGCCCTCAAGGAACTAACAATTTGAAAAAAAAAATGTTGGAAGGGACATAATTGACCGTGACACTCAAGTGTAATCACAACAACTTATTTATTGCAAATATTAAAATCAGTACCAAAAGTAGTTAAAATGACGATGTGCTGCAGCCGCGGTCCACTCTGGAGTATATGAAGTAAAAAAAAAGTATTAAAGTTATTAATCCAAGAGTTTGATCAGCGTTGATCCGGCTTCCCTCTGTCACAGCGAGCTTTTTTAATTTCAAACGTACACCAACGGAAATGGAAATGACGCAAATATGTCACGTGGCACTCAAAGAGCCAATGAGCTTTTGATATCACTGCCGTAAAGCAATGTGTCGTAAAGCTGAGACTGGATATTTGAATTCACATTAACGAACGCGTGATCTGACTTTACGGTTGCTGATGAGAACTCGGATCAAGATCGCTGGATAAAGGGATGAATTTGGATCTGTTCCTCACAATCGTATGAATTTTAAAGATGTGGATTACAGCAAATGAATAAAAGTAACATCTTTTGTGAATTTATGTTGTATTTTGTTGCAATTATTGCTTAGTAGTATAATAACGTATTGCATAGAAGACAGCAGGAGAAAACACATTTTTGTGTGTCATGGCAAACAAACTAAATATAAAAAAAAGGTTAAATAAATACAGAAATGATATTAAATTTAAAGTTTTAAAATGTTAAATATTGTGAAATTCTTTGAACATCATAATCATTTCATTAAGTAAATGGGTAAACTGTCTTAAGTAAGTCAGAAAATATGACTGAAACATGTCATTGTTATGAGTAAGAAACGCCAATGCCCGCGATTTTAATATTTATGAATAGGAATAATTTACATACAAATTTGTACGTTTGTAAAGCTGTAAATACATAAATAATTTACGTCTTAGTCCTGTCAAAACGTCAATATTATACGTTTCAGTGTGTTTTAAACATAAGTAAATGTACGTATTGTACAACCACACTGAAACGTAAAAATACACACATATTCTCATGAGATCACGTTGGCGATGCACATAGGTTCACATGACGAGCAACACAGAACACGGTGTAAACCTATTTTACACCACTGCTGTAAACCTTCTTTAATCATGTGAAAAAACTTGCAACTTAACATACGAGCGTCATCATTCATTCAATTCTTCTGTTCACTTTGAGGACTTTGCTGAAACAACGTTAAATGGATTCTGCCAGCAAAGTGTTATTTCTGAATTGCCTAAGGTTGAGAGTAAATGTATTTGAAGTGAAAGTATTTTTTATGAATGTATATTATATGGCAAGAGCATTCAGTCAAAATAATTATCTTATTTTTGACAGAGGTGGTGTTTAGTGGCTTTTGCATGTGCTCTTCATTAAGCTACTATATAGACAACCACTGACCTTTACATATACAAACGCTACAGTACATGGACTAAAAACCCCAATTTTTATTTAACATTTTGATAACTCCAAATTCTTGCCCAAATCCTAAATATCTAGATTTTACATATCCTAGTATTGGAGTTGATGGATTTGAGCAAGCAGCCCACCTCCAATACCTATGGTGTAACCATTTCATATCCATTAGTTTTTGCTGTCCCCTATTTTCCAAACACCGTACAGGACCTGCAGACATGGGACATTTATCTGAGAGCAAGAGGCTGTCAGCAAGAGGCTTTCAACTTTATCTTGAGAAGAGTCCTGGCACAAACATGCTCTTAGAGCATTCGCCCCACAAGATAAGAGTGACAGAGATGCATGTAGGGTCAAAGTGGCTCCAACACCTGTTTGGACCCGGTCCAGGTTTTTGCATTGGACTTGATTCTCCCACAAACGATCAAAAAGCCTCTTATGTGCTGAAAATTTCTACAAACCCATGCATTAGGCTTATCAAATAGATATGAGCTTGCTGCATCTGTGTTTACTGCTGAACTCTCTTGAGAATATGGAGGCTAAAAGCAAAGAGACATCAACAGCTGTTGAAAAGTCCAAAGCTAAACCAGGCGTTTTTACCCGATGCAGCCTCAAACGTATCCCACCATTTTAGTATAAAATGAAAAAAGCCTATAAGCTATTTGGAAAACAAGAAATAGGCTGCTCTGCGCCCACCCTAACTTCCTGTTTTAAGAGGAAACACAGGAGAGAAATCTGTGCAATGCAAACCTTTTACTGGGTTTTCAATGAACTAACGAATGCCAACAAACTGGCTTCTTGGCCACAGCGACACATTTTAATTGCCAAATAAATTTTAAAAAGCAGCATAAATTTTGGCACTGTCGGGAAAAGTTGTGCACAGGAGACAAATAAAAAATGCAATCAATCAAATAAAAAGCCAAAAGCTACAGCTCCAATCCTTTCTTTTGAGAGATGCATATTTTTGCTTCAATCATATTTCCCTTTCTCCCTTTACCACTTCGCTAATGTTCAAAATAAGTGGCTTATTTTCATCTTTTAAGCCCACTCCCTGGATGATGCAGAGGAGATATAACCTAACCTGACATTTCTTTGTACATATCCCAAAATACGTTTTTCCACAAAATTCTGAAATGTCAGCGAGGCTGTGATTGCTGGAGAAATACCAGAAGATATCAAGATAGACTATTGCAGATCTTAATGTAAAGATTGTAACTTCTGAAACTGTAAACAGTATTTAACTATGTACTTTTTTTCACCACAAAAGAACAAATAATGAAAAAGGAAATACAAATTCAATCACTGGGACATTTTAGAAGAGTTTTAAAGTGCCCCTATTTCATTACTAAAAAACAATGTTATTTTGTGTATTTGGTATAATGCTGTTATGGGAATGAAGAAACTGGGCCATGACAAATGCAATGTGTTTACGTGGTTTATGGTTAAAAAACTAATTTTTTTTCACATAAAGTACATTTTTGTAGTTCAAAATTTCCCTCTCTTCCTGAAACACACCGATTTTGCACAAAACTCAAGGATTTGAAAAGTGTTGTGTCGCTGGTTGGCCTGAATACCTCTGACGTCAGCCGGAAATGTGACGCTCGTTACCATGTTTGAAAGATCTGCGCACAATGCAATACTAACAGCAGTTAACTTACAGGCTGAGTCCGAAGCGGGAGGAATTATGATAATCTCGGTCTTTCCTTTGGGGTTTGTACCTTTTGCATATCGTTTACATGTACTAATACACACTTAAACACCAAAGGAAATGTAAAACTTAATCGGACAATAGGTGCTCTTTAAATTAGATAATTTGGAAAACAAGAAAAACCAAATATGATTTTGGTAATATGTGACCACTGTGCATAGCAATCCTGTATACTAGCCATAATTTGTATTAAATACATTATGGCCCCGTGCACACTGCAATTTATTTTGGTTGTCCCTTCACCTTAACTCATTCCCCGCCAGCCTTTTTTTTTAAATGTTGCCCGCCAGCATTTTTTGTGATTCTCACAAAAGTTTCACAAAATGCCTTCCAGGAAAATGTTCTTCTATAAATATATAAACATCCAAATATACCAAATAAAAGAACAGTCCCTCTGCTTTCAAACAAACAAACAAAATTGGAAAGAAACGTTTTATCCTATCTTCGTTTTTGAAGAAATTAACCTACCCATATTTGAGAGGTTATAAAAAGAGAAAGAGGAGCGCAAATTCAAAATATGTGTTTGAGGTGTCGTGTGTGGTTCGTCATGTCAAAATATTGTGTGTTCGGTATGTCATGTGAACCTATGTGCATCATACGTCATGAACGTGCCTGCTGCACAGGTGTCAAAAGGGTTTATGATAAAAGAGACTCTCACATTCACAAAATACTTGCAAGACACTAACTTAACACTAAACATGACTTTTGACAAAACATTTCCCGGCCAATGACGCTTTCCTGACAAGTTTTTACAGTAATCTTTAATTCCACTATTATCCAGATGACACTTTGAACACAAAAATAAATTTGTGACAGAACACCCAGCACACACCAGCTTACTAGTGGAGAGGAGACAGAGTGATATAGCCAATAAGCATGAGGGGATGATTAGTAGGCCAACGGGTAAGTTTGTCCTGGATGCCAGGGCACACCCCTACTCTTTTTCAAAGAACATCCTGCGATTTTTAACGACCACAGAGAGTCAGGACCTTGGTTTAATGTCTCATCCGAAGGACGGTGCTTTTTTGACAGCATAGTGTCCCCATCACTATACTAGGGTGTAAGGACCCACACAGACCACAGAGTGAGCACCCCCTGCTGGTCTCACTAACACCTCTACCAGCACTAACCTGGTTTTCCCAGGTGGTCTCCCATCCAAGTACTGACCAGGCTCAGCCCCACTTAGCTTCAGTGGGCAAGCTGTCTTGGGCTACAAGTATGAATTAATCACATGACATACGTCATCGTAACAAGGTAGTCATTAACGGGAATGACGTTAAACAAGCACAACCACAAGGGACAGCTGTTTAATATCTTTATTTGCATGTAAATAGAGCTGAAGTAGGCGGAGTCAATTATTCCTCTTATACCACAAAAATTGTTCCGGTGGTTATTATAAGATATTGACAGGTGAGGTGTGCGGTTTACAGAAAAATAATCAACACCCATAAAGCATTTCTCAACCAATCAGAATAAAGCATTCAACAGACCCGTGGTATAAAAAAATCCTAATATCTTTGTTACTTGCTACAATGCATCACATACATAATGGGCTATAAGGTAAAATCCTAATCAATACAGCATTTGGCAGTGTGGTTTGTCAAAGCCGAAAAACTTCCCAGTTATTATTGATTTCCACGTACTGTAGCTGTACACTACGGCAGACTGAGTCATTTCAGGTGAAAGCAAACATACAGTACCTCCATACCTTTCAACAAACTAGTCACACATAACTTTTCTCTTAGCGGCATCGCAGCCTTTATTTCACACCTACGTCAGTGCGATTATCTGAATGGATGAACAGAGCATTTTTACAGTCCCTCCAACTAATATTTCATTGTTGTAATTGTGGAGTCCCAGTGGTCATCTAAATGGACTAAACAGAGCGCTCTTGACCTCAGTGATCCGATGGGACTTGTTTGGTATAAGTGATGACTCTGTTAGAGTGAGATGAATTCGGCAGCAGAGTCTCGCTACCGTTTCGTGTGGCACAATAATTTCCAAATCCGTGAGTGACCACGACAGAGCGATGATGCCAGAAGCCAGCGTGTGTGCACAACACCTACACACTTGTTTTTTTTATTTGCAAACAGCCATGCACTTAGTGCTCAAGGATGTGCAGAAGAATGGAAAGATGGGCTATTTTGCTTATCCTGCCTTACTTCCCTCCCACTTGGCATTGTGTTGACACTGATTATTCAAACCGCCTCCGCTGTAGGAGAGACGAGTTAAGTACAGAACCTTAAGTGAACTACGCTCAGTAAGGATTCCTAAAATCTTAACGATAATGACACCTATAATAAGAAAATATATGAGCATATGAGTGTGGCATCGCATGATTGATTTGTGTGAATGAAATAGTAAAAGGTACAAATAAAACGCTATAGCAGTTGCTCTTAAAATCCTTATTGATGACAATAAATTACCCTTAATGCAGTGCTTGAAAAACAAGCCAATTTTAAAGCTTTTGACACATAAAAAATATGTGGACATCGTGAAGAGTCAAAGCAAAGGATATAAAAATAAAACATTTGCTCAACATCCTTGTTAAACCCATATTTAACTTTTTCTGTGGACAAAAACATTATTTTTGTACGATTTGCCTAGACCCCTGTGAGGTTGGGGTTAGGAGTCGGGTTTCGTTATTAATTTTTTTTTTTATGATAACTGTATGTTTTTGCATAATGAACTTTGTAGGAATTCATGCGAATTAGCCAACTCATAAAATATGTTATGCATTCTCGTGAGATCAGGCTGGATTTTTAAATAACATACCAGTTATCACCCATGTGACCACATTCCTGTCAAGCTACAAAATCTATTAAAAAAAACTATTTTAAAAGACGGTTTTGCAATTTTGCAATATTCCATATTATCAAGCTGAAAACTGACAGAAATTCACATCATTATCCATTGACCATATGAACTGAAAATAACAGGTTTGGAACAATAAAAATAAAACTGACCACATTTTTAATATTTGTTTCTGAACTCCTTTAAGAAATATAGTGTAACAACAGATATAGAGATAAATAACAAATAAAAAGCGCAGAAAGCAAAAATAATGCATCGGATATAATGGCTATGGTTTTCTAACAAAGTTGCGTCCCGAGCCGAAAAGACAGAAAGAGCGCATGACTGCATGATCATATCACCGTATTATTGGCTGTTTCTCAATGTCAAGGAAGGACCCCCGGAAGCCAGAATTTCGAGGATGCTACGTCATCGACATCCATCGAAGGACTGTTCCAATGTCTAGGATCCTCGGAATTGCAACCAATGACTGAGTCCTTGGTTCGAAAAATATCCCATATACAGGAAAGGATGCATATGTGTATCCTTTGCACTCTCAAACCACCCACAGTCCTATGCGCGCCATGCTGAAAGCACACCTTTTTACTGACGTAATGACACAAAGACGTGCACTTGCTAGCCTGTTCCATTCACGTGTTCTCCAAATTCTAAAGAGGAGCCTCGCCTAGCCTCTGAAGGAAGTGACTTGGAAAGACCAGTCCTGCCAAGAAAGTATCCTTGACATTGAGAAACAGGCATTATGTAGCCATGCGAGCCACAAATTAAAGCTTGCTGAGCCTTGCAATGAGTAAATACTGGTCTAGGTTAACTATAGACTTGATAGTCTGCCCATGCAAAAGAAGTACATTTTTATAGTGTACTTAAAGTGCTCTATTTTTACGCACCAATTTTGTGCGTCAATGTCGCACACCTGCAGGTGATCGGTAGGTGCGTAGGAGAAGACAATGAAGTCCAAATGTAGACAGAAACACAGAAAATACCGCACACTATCTTCTTACAAATAAGATGCCTAATGAAGATTATACGATCGAAACGTTGCAAATAAAAACATTTGATGGTTTTTTGCTATAAGATAGTGTGCAGGATTTTCTGTGTTTGTGTGTACTTAATACACAAAAAAATATTCTTTAGTACTTACTTGTGGTTTTTGTGACACCATGAATATGAACTAAAATGTGAATGAAGTATACAAGTTTAATTTAGTGTTAAATATTTTTTTTAATACAGAGATTAAATTAGAGATAATTTTAGTTCATTTTCAGAAGTACCAAAGGGGCATTTTTAGAATAGTACAAAAGTACAAAATTTGTGTGTGGAAATAAGGCATTTTAAGTACATTATGAAATTACAACTTTTTCACCTGGGTGGCTATGAGTCACCCACTTCGAGCCAAAATATGTTTTTTGGTGTTGATATTCAGTGAATACAAGGTTAATTTTATTTGATTTATTTTGGGGCTGTGGTTAGATGTCCATACATTTTCACTGACAGCCCAATGTTTGCTTTGTCTGGACTGTGTTTGGACTTCTTTTAGCACAATATTGCTTCCTGGATACTTACCCAATGCATATTAGTCTTAAAGCTTACAAAAGGAGACCTTCCCTCACCCAAAGACAAAGAACATCTGCATAAGAGTAATACTGTATTCCTTTCAGATGTGGAATATTTCTACTTGATTTAATACCATATTGCATTGCATCACTGCTTGCATGTTTAAATACTGCATAGACAAGTCAAATTGCGAATTTTAGTATCTGTTTTTTTTTAAGTGTGATGATAAACTAAAGATCATTTTTATAAAATGAATGTGGTTGCATACCTGACGACTGGTCATGAAAAGAAGTAATTTGCTGTTTTTTTTTGTTACACATTCTGAAAAGTGCTATAGAACAAAAAATCTGAATAGTTTAAATTGTATTGAATAAAACACAACATGGTAACATTACTGATATTAATGTGAATGTCAGGGACTATGTCTTCTAGCGTAAGAATGGAATGTAATGAATTTCTTAATTAATGTTTTAATGAAAATTTGTGTTATATTTTTATATCATTATTATATAATGTAACTACTTGCATTACTTACAGTATTTATTTAGTGAAGCCTAGTGAATAAAAGCTGAGTTTAGAATGGCATTGTGGTACTGCATTTAATACACCTTGCACTGAATTCCAGATTACCATTGTGCATTGGAGCAAAACAGCATGGTAAGTATTAACACACCTGACATGGACCGCAAATTACTTCCACTGTTAAACAATGCTGTAATGATGCATTTATTTCTCTATGCCTTACAGTAGCATGAGAGGGCTCTTATACAACTCTATACCACTGCATTATGCACATAGCTTGTAGCCTTGGAAACTGTCTATATGGACAGTATGGCAAAAATGTTACATTCAATACCTTAGAAACCGCGTGTCTGACAAATACGACAATGTAAGCTTCAAAACACAGTTATTGTTGCGAGGTTTAAAAGGTGACTTAACATTGGTTTAATCTGTGTGAGTAAAGCTGTTGATGCTGAACTAGTTTCTCTGGCCATGAGAACGAAAAATTACAAGCAGAATATGGCTGTGTACATAATTATAGAGATATGCTTTAGCAGAATGAAACCACTTTAGCCCCAAAATTCAAGTAGGAAGTGTACAATTTAATATTTTTAGTCCATTATTAATTTTTTTAAATTTGCATAAAACCCTTCCTACCTCTTGTTATATGAATTCAATAAACAGCTTATGAATAATTTAGGGTTATTAAATTTGTAGGCCTACTATTTAAAAATCACATGTGTGACCTTCTCTCTTAAATTCAGGCTAAATTCTCATCATGCATTTTTTAAGATTAGTTTCATCAAAGTTTGATTTCGATCATTGATGTGTGATTGATTTCAATCTTTAACATGACCTTACTCACTATTAAAGGCGTGGTGCATGATTTTTGAAAACAAAAAACTCTGGAAAAGGGAGTAGGGCCGAGTACCAAAACACACTTGCAGCCAATCAGCAGTGGGGGGCGTGTCTATTAACTGACATTGTCACCTGGGTTGCGTATGTGTTAGGCGGGTCTATCAAAAGAGGGTCCAGATTGGGGTAGGGGCATGTTTGTTTAGGTGATTAAAATATCAATATTGGCTTTCAGAGATCATGCACCCCACATTTTAAGATATCAAGATATTATTTTCACAGAATGGTCGGTAACACTTTATAATAATTATGAAGGTGTACGAATCATAATGAACTAATACCTAAATTAATTATTTCTTAAATATGATCTATTGAACAACTAACAAACATGTCACATTGTACTTAATGATGACTCTTCATTAGTTTATGATTAGTGCATGCCTTAACTCATCATTAGTAAAAGTCAATGTATAGGTTTTAGTTCATAATGATTCATTGACCCTTATTATAAAGTGTAACCGAATGATCTTTACATTATGCAGAGTGATATTACATAGAAAACAGTTTATTACAAAAACAATAACTTTCACAAAATGGGACATATATTATTTTACAATATGTACAGGAGAGCAGACAAAAAGTTGAGAGAAAACATTAACAGGGCCAAAATTAAAAAGCATAGTGTGTTGTTAAGAAAGAGCAATACAAGATGCACAAAATATAGGCAAACACAGAAGAAAACATTTTTCTAAAGGTAAAATGTATTATTTTCCTTGAAAAAGCTATTTGTATTTATCCCCTTGAGTAGTAAATAATTCATATCGCACAGAAAAATATGTAGTGGTGACCTGTTTTATTTGGCTAGTGTTTGAACAAGTAGCCAACACGCCTGACCAGGACCAGCACTTCTGGCTACTGAAAAGTTTCTGGTCTGCCCACAATCAAAGCTTGGCCTTCAGATATCCCTTAATATTCCTCAATAATTATCATTTCATTCTCATCTGCCAGGCATTTCTCCATCTGTTTTACAGCTTAGATTACAGTCTGATATTGATATTTCAATCGCCTTTTAATGAGTGATGACAAAGCCAAACTTTCTGACCATTACACAAACCATAAAAACAGTTGTGTTAAACATTTAATATGTTGTCCATAACTAGACACATCTCCGTGTTATTATTTGTACAACAAATGTTGTGTTGTTTTTAACACATGTTGTGATGTCCCTTTAATTTATTTGAACACAAAATCAACACAAAAGGACACACAATGTGTTAAGCAGCATAACACATTTTTTTTTAAAGTTCACACATCCTTTCATAGAGTGCAGTATTTCACATTTACTGTGAACATCAGCCGTTAGGGGGCATGCACACCAAAGCTTTTTTACGTGGCTGAAAACGCCTGGCGGACAGCTTTATTTCAGCCGACTGTTTATCAGTCGTTGTACAATGCTCCGGTTGGTTGTTGTAATATTTGTCCCGCCCCTCCTCCACTGAGATTGGACGGCTGTGTGGGAGCTGACATTAAAGCGCGGGCTTTTCATCCAAAGTTGAATATTTTACAACTCTCGCTAGCATCGCGCTAAAAAATACCCAAAGAGTTTTGATTTAAAACTTGACTCTTTTGTAGTTACATCGTGTACTAAGACCGACGGAAAATTAAAAGTTGTGATTTTCTATGCTGATATGACTAGGAACTATACTCTCATTCTGGCGTAATAATCAAGAACTTTGCTGCCGTAATATGGCTGCAGGAGGCGCAATGAAATTACGCAGTGTCCGAAAATAGTCCCCTGTTATTGAAAGTTACCAAGGGGACCTTACTGGAGTGGTCGTTACTCATTTGTTTTTGACAGTCAGATTTAGAAATGCCCCCTAACAAACTCTTTGAAAGAGACGAGAGACACACAGCGACAAAGTCGCATGTAATGTGAATACAGCTTTAGATCATAGGTTGGCCGCATCCAAATCTGGCCCTGCCAGGCACTTCTATCTGGCCCGCGAAGCAGTTTATAATTATATTAAACAGTGGAGGATTTAAGTCCAGAATGACTTTTAAATGCAATAATCCAAAATATGTCGCTATGTTTAAATAACAACATAGATACTCTCACTTATGGTACACTCTAAAAAATGCTGGGTTGTTTTTAACCCAGGTCTGGATAACTATAGGACAGAACACATTGCTGGATTAAAATGACCAACATAATGGGTTGTTTTAACCCAACTGCTGGGTTGTTTTTAACATGGTTGATTAACAATAACCCAGCAGTTGGGTTAAAACAACCCATTATTTGGGTCATTTTAACTCAGCAATGTGGTCTGTCCAATAGTGTAATAAGTGTAATAACTGTAAAAATATTACTTAGACTGTATACTATGATGTTTTTTTCAGAACTGTATTATGTATCCAGTAATATGCATAGGAGTAGAGATTTGCATAGAGAGTAGAGTAGAGTAATTTCTCAAAACATAAAAGTAGTGAAGTGTTTGAAAAGGTGTTTAAACAGTGGGCAGTGGTTCTTATTTATTTGTAATTGCTGCAAGTAAAAAATGCAAGTAACCATGTAGCCAAATAAATGGTCAAATATGCTTTTTAAAGATGAGACAAAATGCTTCCAGTCTATTTTACGTTGACTTCAGCAGGTTTGCATATAGTCAAATTGTACAGTATTTTAGCACAAATGTATCATCACTTGGTAGCAGCTGGCCAAAGGAGTCAGATGCCAACATGTACAAGCTGTGTGACACATCTTCATTCCTAAAAACTGAATAAATGTATGCAAGCTAAAAGAAAATATGATCTATACCACATACGCAGGTACATGTTTACATGCAATAAGTATAAACATTGTTTGTTTCAATACTCTAATAATAATATAATGAACAGGCTTAGTTTACATTAAAATAAATGAACAATACCTTTACAGCATTTATTAATCTTAGTACGCTCTAAAAAAAAGGCTGTGTTATTTTCAACACAGTGTTGGGTCAAAAGGGATGCAAGTTGGGCTAAATTAACCAAGAAAATGTTTATATTTGACCCAACAATGGGTTAAAACAAACCAGCATAGTTAAAATTACAACCTAACAGGCTGGGTTCGACCCCTTTTTGACCCAACACTGGGTTGAAAGTAACCCAGTATTTTTGTTAATTTCAACATTTTGCAACATATATTATGTATCTGCTTACATTAGTTAATGTTCAATGAACTAACATGAATGAACACTTCGTATTTGTAATAAATAACATTAACAAAGATTAATATGCCTGAAACATATGATGCTCACTGTTAGATCATGCAAGCTAATGCATCAACTAATGTGGTACCTCTATGGACCTTCTTTACATCACATTTATTTCTTCATTTGTCATTTTTAAGTAGAATAAAATGGTATCTTTCTGTACCTCCATGAAGCAAATGACTCATTTCCCATGAAATGTATGCACAGCATGCTGCATGCACAGGGGCAGCTGCGGGTGTGCATTTGTTTCATGACTGTTCCCCCTAAAGGGCTTTTGAGGGCACGTTTCAGTGGTTGGAATTCACAGACAAACGTTTCGATTTTAATTCGTTTCCACAGCGCTTTCAGAAAACATCTTTGATAAATGGCAGCCAATCGCTGTTTATGCAGTGCCGACATGAAGGGCAACGACAGAAAATGAACAAATAATGTCCCCGGCCAACGTGATGTCTGGAAAATAAGCAGCCAGGCTGCGTGCTATTCATTTCCCAGTGTGGCACTAGCAATCTAACAATGTCAGTGATGGTGTAATGTTAGCGGGGGAGAATGGTGTTGCTGGGTGGGGAGTGTCATTTACCTACATTTCAATCCTTCATTCAGAACAGACATACGCTTTAAAGGAACAGAAACTTGTCATTTTTTTATCCTCTTGTCATTCAAAACCCATATGCAGTTATTTTTTTGAAACATTAAAGTAGATGTTTTTAAAGGAAACATGATGTAGCTCTTGTCATACAACAATGGTGTCAAAAACACTATAAATATAACATAAAGGTCGTTCATATGACTGCTGTGCATTATGTTATGACATCTTTTGAAGCTATATGGCAAGCAAACTGAGTCTGCCCACATTTGCATCTATAATTAAAAAGATGTGGCGCTCAGTTATTATTTACGTATACACTTCTCTTGCAGAAATGCAAATGCTTAAAAATCAATTGGTATCTGCCACCAATCGGTATTGGCAGATAAGAGCATTTTTTCCCACTTTTGGACATCAAACGATTGTTTAAAACAGCAGATGTTCACCCCAGATTATATTCTGGAAATTAAAAGGGTGGAAAAACACCTCAGAACTCATACCGTGTCATTATTTCAAATTGATTTACAATTACAACAGAATTGAATTTTGTTCACTCTGCATTAGGATTTCAAGACATATTAATGAAACAAGGCGTAAAAAGAGATGCACCGATATTAGATTCTTCCACTGATAGACGATTATTCATGCCAATACTGATAGTTTGGTGGTTATATTAACTTGCATTAACTACATTTTGGATATTACATTTTCTGAGGGGCAGTTTCCCGGACAGGGCTGAGACTAAAATGCATGTTTGAGTTGCTTTAATTTAAAGGAGCCTTTTCAAAATGTAAAATAAATCGTTGGTGTCCCCAGAGTACATATGTGAAGTTTTAGCACAAAATATCATATAGATAATTTATTATAGCATGTTAAAATTGACACTTTGTAGGTGTGAGCAAAAATGTGCCTTTTAAATGCAAATGAGCTGATCTCTGCACTAAATGGCATTGGCGTGGTTGGATAGTGCAGATTAAGGGGCGGTATTATCCCCTTCTGACATCACAAGGGGAGCACAATTTCAATGAGCTATTTATTTCACATGTTTGCAGAAAATGGTTTACCAAAACTAAGTTACTAGGTTGATCTTTTTCACATTGTCAAGGTTTTTAGAAGCACTGGGGACCCAATTATAGCCCTTAAACATGGAAAAAGTCAGATTTTCATGATATTTCCCCTTTAAAACAACTTGTCCTGAATAATTTGAACATATATCTGTGACATTGTTTTTTCTCAAGATGAACACCTGTAGGGTTTTTTGTAAGGTTTGTTTGTAAAAACTTCTTAAATTACCTAATATTAAAGCGTCATGAAACACTAACCAACCAATCAGGGCTAGACTCTTCACCCATCAACTATGAATTTGCTCGGGAAAGCTACGGGAGGCAGGTTGGCTTTGGCCTTGTTCTGAGGTACGATGTCCTGACCTTATTTTCAAACACGCTATTTTTTCAACTATAATTGTTTTACTTGACCTTTGTTTAAATAAAATATTATATTCAGTTTAATTATTTCTTTAATACTGCTAGTGAATCTTAATATTTGTTACATTAGCTTACACTGTCAAAAATAAAGGTACAAAGCTGTCACTGGGGCAGTACCCTTTAAAAAAGGTCCCACTATGTACCATTTAGGTAAAAAAAATTATCTTTGAATAGCCAATACTGTATGTACCTTTGAAGTACAAATATGCTCTCTTTGGGTACAAACGTGTACCTTTTTGAAAGGGTACTGTCCCAGTGACAACTTTTGTACCTTAATTTCTGAGAGTGTATTATATCTGGTGCCCCGCCCAGTCCTCACCATTTTTCTCACAGCGTCCACGCCCATTTAATTTGCATTTTTCAAAATGATAGTTAGATATACTGGAGCTGAATCAGCAAGGTTTCATGACCCTTTAATAAGGCCTATTCCTGGATGTTATTCATTCATATTATGACAATTAATATTAAACTAGTGATGTTTCTTTACATTTCATAAAATGTTTATGTTTCATTTTTGTGACAGGATATATATATCAGCCATGACTATCACCTGTTTTTAAACTATCGGCCAATGGAAAAAAAATGTATTGTCCGATACAGATTATTGGCCGATATAGTGGTGCATTAGTTTCTGGTAAAAAAAAATACTATCACTATCTTTTGGTATTGGTAGATGTTATTTTAAGTAGTTGAATATAGGTATGAGCACAGAGATTAATTATCGGTGCATCCTTATCAAACATTTTTTACTTTTCTACTTTTGTAATCTACCACAAACAAACAAACTATAGCATACATGTTTGAAATGGCAAATAAACAATTACCAAATATTTAGGTGAGCCTATAGGAAAACTTTTGGACATTCTGTTATTTAAACGTGTGATGTATAAATATATTTTTTTAATAGACAGCAGTAGGGAAAGTAGTTAAAAACAATCATTCAGACATTTTGTGACAAGAAACAAGTCTTTCCAAGCATGAATACTTCTGATCCTTTGTATTCAAAAGCCTCAGCAGGCTGCACCAAGAATAAAAATGACGATAAATGCAACACAGCAGGTCCCAAGGGAACAACCATCATCATCTTGTTTTTATTGGCCTTTCATTCGAGCACCTCCATCTTGCACTCTGCTGTGCGTTTTATTTTAGCACACTTGGCTTTATTCGGCCAGCAGATTCATTTTTATACAGCTGTTTGTTTGCAAAAATACCAATCGCTTTTAAACAGGTTTCCTTTCTTCTTCAGCTTGCACCGCCTACAAACCACGCCCCTGGTTCAGCCAGTATTTCCGTATCAAGCTAGTTGGTATTTAACGCTGGGATATTTTAAAAACAGCCAAACATAAGACACTTAAGCTTTAACTATAAACTGAAATGCTAATAAGTGAGCTTAAATACTGCAGAATCTGGTTTGATGCCAAACCCTCTGCTGCAGTCTATTTTGTTTGAAGGACACCAATTTAACAGTGGGGTACAATGACTTTTGCATCATTGTTCGCTTTAAGTATTGATCTAAATGCAGAACATTAGCACTTGCCGATGGCCCCCGAAACCTAGAACAAACCCTTGCTGTTCCAGCTCTGCCTCGACAGCACCAGGCTTGATAACTGTTAGCTGCTACTGCGATATTTCACCAGGGATGCTGAGAGAAGCGAGGACCTTGTGGCCCCAATCGTGCTTTACAGCTCAAACTAACAGTGCCGTAATGAAATCCCCCCACTATCCATTCCCCACCCACCTTCATCCACCTGCCTCACGCACACCGGATAATAAACTGATGAAACACACATGCATAAAACCAGCGGTCAGCCATGTTATGAACTGCTTTCACTCTCAGAAGTCTCCCTGAAGTTTATTTGAAGCTGAAGTAAACAAGACACAAATTAAAATGTTATTTCCCCAGTGTGCAAATTCTAGCCTTTAAAGGCAATAATTGTCAATTTTGCTGTACTTGGTATAAAAATACCCACTTTAACTGCATGTCTGAAATAGATCACGTCCTTGACAACCCATTACAACAAGACAAATATAAAATTTGTGCTCTAAGTGTTCATTTAAAACTTAGGAATGTCATTTTGCATTGTACTGTCAAGTCAACATGCAAAGAGGCTTTTAAACCAACTGCACCAAAGGTTATTCGAGTAAATGTGACCCTGTCTGTGAAATCCTGTCTATCTCATTTTGAGATCATTGATTTTTTATCTCTGACATGATCTCACTGAGTTAATATTAGATATATCAAGGTTATATTTTCACAGTATTTTCTTTAGATTACAGTATGTACGATGATTTTATGTAATGACATTAGATTGGTTTTCACACACAGGAACACAAATTAAGAGTTAGAGATGAACGGTATAAAAAATGTACATCACGGTTATACTGACCAAAATCAATTTTATTATTGCTTGTGAACAATTTCTAGAAATGGATTAGTGATGCATACCAAATTTAAAATTGATATTAAATGTAAGTGGAATTTTGTTCATATAAACAACAAATAAATAACATTAACATGACACATTTGGGATAGTGAGATAAATGTTCATCTAGTTCAGACAAAACACAGTGAGTAAATCAGATTTTCATTTAAACACATGACAAATCAGCAAGACTGTCTGCGTATGGTGTGAAAAATTGGATGTGGGGAAGAGCAAAGTAGACGAAGTGCAAATGATATAAGTGCAAATGAACTGCACTTATACAGCATTTATTAATGTTAATTTCAACAATTACTAATACTTTATTAAAATCTTGTTAACATTAATTAATGCACTGTGAACTAACACGAACAAACCATTAAAAGGTTTATTTCTATTAACTAACATTAACAAAAATTAATAAATACTGTTACATATGTATGGCTCATGTCTTGTTCATGTTAGTTAATACATTAACTAATGTTAACTAATAAACCTTATTGTAAAGTGTTACAAATTATGAAATTACATTTTCATTTTAAATTTCAGTTTTATCAAATGTTTCTAAAGAAACCGACAGTACAAACTTGAATTGTTGAGAATAAAACATTTTTTTCAACAATATGAACACTATGTAAAGGCAATGAAATCAAGTTAAAATAATAAAAAATTTCAACATTGCTGCGGGACAAAATTAACAAGTGTTACTTTCGACCTGACAGGATCCCCTCACATTTAAATAATCGACTTACTTTTATTTTGAAAATCTCTAAGAAGGCAAACTTCAGGATGTGTTAGAGCACTAAAAACATGTAGATTGATCACTACTGTAACACATGAAAGCAGAAACACAATACGTTATAAGAAAAAAATTATCGCTTTAGGAATTTACTTATCATGATTAAAAACAGCTTTCTGGACCTACACACGCAAAATGGTGAGTAAATAATGCAGTTGCGAAAATAATAGGGTTGCGTGCTAAAGATGCTGTCATAATTTGGAATGCAAATCAGGGCTCGGAGAAAATTGCTTAGTTACTGTCATCCCGCGTAACTTTCTCCCTGGTTCTCCTTTACTTTATGTATGACACCTCGCTTACGCAATCACAGAAGAAACCAACAGAGCTTTAAAGCATCATGAAACACTAACCAACACTTTTTTTTAGATGTTGAAAAAATTAGTTGTGTTGCACATCATAGAAGACAATGATAGTCTCAGTTAATTTTAACATTAGGAGAAAACTAGTTAATTTTTAGCTTTTTTGTGATATTTTTGTCTTCTGGGTGTAAAAACTCCATATCGTGGAAACGTCATGGGCTGTGATGTGGCAAACACGAGAAAGAGCACAACGCATCATAACCTGAAAACCACGCCCACCGGTGTTTCATTATTATTTATGGATACAGTTCTGTATAGTACAGTAAGTGACTGCGTCATTACGCACACTCTGTAAACACGTTGGATGATTTTCCCTGTGATGCTGTCAGGACTAGACTCACCATCAACTGAATTTGCTCGTGGACTTTGATCTGTTCTGAGGTACCATATCCTGAGGACTTTTCCTTATCTTCAAACACCCCTTTATTTGAATATAACAGTTTTACTTGACCTTTGTTTAAATTAAATATTATATTCAGTTAAATTTTTTCTGTAATACTGCTAATCTTGGTAAATCTTAGCTTATTTAAGTTGCCCCGCCCACTCATCGCCATTCTTCTCACAGCGTCCACACCCATTTAAGTAGCATTTTTCAAAATGATAGTGAGGTAGAGTGGAGCTGAAACAGCCGGGTTTCATGACGCTTTAAACTCATCAGATCACATCATTTAATGGAAAATGAATAGAAAAGATAAATCTGTCTAAAGAGATATTAAGCAAACATGTGTTAGTCCCACTAGATTTTCCTAATTGCAATTTTTTTTCTATTTAAATTCAGAAAGTGAAGCATTGTCATCACAAATACATTGGAGCAGATGTGAATGAATGTGTTTGTCTCATGCTATTGCTTAAATTGGTTGATGCTGGACAGGGGTTTTCGAGCCATGACACTGGCCCGGTAATACTAACTGGTGGACATTTTTATCACGGTTGACCATTAAA
This sequence comes from Paramisgurnus dabryanus, assembly GCF_030506205.2. Lineage (NCBI taxonomy): Eukaryota > Metazoa > Chordata > Actinopteri > Cypriniformes > Cobitidae > Paramisgurnus > Paramisgurnus dabryanus. The sequence goes on from NC_133337.1 coordinate 8,961,008, forward strand.
CGGTAAACATTACATCTCTAGTGAATCTTTAAAAGTCAGTGTGGTATACCAAAATTGATCCAGTAAAAAGACAAAACATGATTCATGATGCCAGCCAAAGCAAATGATCAGTGTTGCACAAACATTCAGGTAAAACACTAACACTTAAAGGGTTAGTTCACCCCAAAATGATATCACCTACCCCTTTGTCACTCTAAACCACCAAGAGCTCCGATTGTCTTCAGAACACATTTTTTGATATTTTGAAGGCTTGGGATTGTCCCATTGACTTTAGTTAGTTTCACAATTGTTGTTCCCAGAAAAGAATGAAAGACATCGCCAAAAAGGTCCTTGTGCCATCAGTAGTTCAGTTGTAATATTATTAGGTGACAAAAACACTTTTGTGCACAAAGAAAACAAAACACTATTTTATTCAACAATTTGTTATCCTCCTTGGTCGTTCAGAGTGTGTTCATGAGGATGCTGCATGCTGCCTTTGTCGCCTGTTAACCTTTTTGCCAGCGTACAAAAACAGAATACGCTGGCAAGTAATTTGCGCATTTATTTGGGCCATTTAAGTATTGTTTACAATGTTTGCATAATGACGTAGCCTCTTATGGAACGGCTGAAATTCCACAAGGGGGCGCATTTGTTCCTCAGACGTTGCACAATAAACATGACATCCGAATATATTCATTATAAATCATGAATGAAAAGTGAGATTCGAACGAATGTCTGTTAGTGAACTTATTGTATACACTATTTATATCGTAATTCGGTCAGAAACGTCAAGATTGTGAGATGAACAAATCGTTTTGGATTAAAAGGCTTGAATATTCCATTTCCTTGGACTTTTGGGGATTTATGAACAATTTGTTTTGGACAATTTCACCGAAGCGGATAAAGGAAAGATTTTGAAGGTAAGTAAATATCCTAAATCGGCGCCGCCCGGTTCAGGTAACTAACAACTAGATTACAGTTTTATGACTGCTAAAATCATATTATGCTTTCTGTGTGCGCTTAATGGAATCCTGAAAGTCTAAGCTTTACAACGATGTGCCGCATGACCGTATATTTTGTAGATTTAATGCTTCAAAGTTACAATGACGTAATGCAGCCTCACGTGCAAGGGAGGGGGTGTGCCGTGTACGGCACAGTGTTCCTTATCAGGTTAAAGGAACAGTATATAGGATTGTGGCCAAAACTGGTACTGCAATCAAAAAACTTGTGGCTAAAACTGGTACTGCAATCACACAACTGGTGGCCAATACACAACATGGCAACATAAACATCAGTTGAGGGCTGCAACTCCACTTTTTAAATGAGAATATTCTGGCCGGACCACTGTTGTCAGTGATATAAGTATTTGAAATGAAAATGATTTCTTAAATGTCTAGTGACATATCAGGGCCATTTTATGATTCATTGATGTACATTTCTTACATACTGTTCCTTTAAATAAAAAACAGCAGGTGACGTCAGCAGCATGCACCGTAGTCTGCTTGTGAACAGGCACTGAATGAGCAAGGAGGAAAACAAATTGTTGAATAAATTCGTTCGTTTTGTTTTCTTCGCGCACACAAGTGTTCTTGTCGCTTCGTAATATTATTACTATGAACTAACCAGTCAACACTTTGATCTCTCAGTGAAGTCACCATGAGCTCACAAGATCCTCATAATGTTGTTACAATGTGTTCGTAAACTACTAAAGCTAAAATTGTAACCACACAGCGCACTCACGATTTGCTCATATAATAAGGTCACCATATGAGGTCACTGCACACTCACTGTGTGCTCACACTACCCATAAAGCACATGGTATGAAAAGTACCAGATGTCGCACAGAGAACTAATATTCTAGCGTTTGCTAATCGGAAACATGTCGCACAGATGTCAGCATTTAATTGCAAATAATATACGGACAGTAAAAAAAGTGAAAGAGACATAATTGTCTCTGCATTTAACCCCTACACTGAGTAGTGAAGCCATCCACTGCAAGTCATGAACACACACAAATGCACATACACACACGGCAACAATCACTACAGTACAACACCCCAACAATCAAACCACCAACCTCTGGGTTACACACACAAGTCTGACACTCTAACCACTAGGCCACAATGCTTAGACAAAACTAATCTGTAAATCCTGGTCACTTTTACCTCCAATTTATGTGAGCTTTCTAAAATTTAGGCTTCATGATGCCATAACATGTTTGTTGACATTTTATATGGTATACATTACACACCATGTATGGTTGTATAAAATGCTGTGTAGAAAGTGTCCTAAATTTGATCCTATGATCATTCCTATGACAGTTCTTATAAATTATAGATAAGAAGGGTGACGTTCCATTCTTCGACCAACATTTTCCAGACATGTGTGCTGTCCTGCTATAACAGAATGAGTGTGCCGTTTCTCTAAAATTATGACCATATTATGAGCACACTGTGAGTGTACCATGACTTCACATTTGGAGCATTTGGTGGTTTACAGCGACACAGGGGTGAGTGATTTATGATCAAATTACCATTTTGGGGTGATTTATCCCTTTAATGGTTATCTGGATAGTGGTATACAAATACCTAAAAAAAAAGTTCCTAAAGGTTCTTTATTGGCCTTGTATGGTTCAATAAAGAACCATTAATTTTTACAGAAACACACAGAAGGCTCTTTGTAGCATAAAATGTTGTACAGACTATAAAAATCTTTTAAAAAATGCTTTAACTATGGTATTGCTGCAAAGAACCCTTTAAAGCACCTTAATTTTTTACGACAAACTTTTACCACAAATCAAACAAATTATACAGTTAAAAACATAGTTCTTAAAAAAATAAACAGGCAGTGGTTTTTAACATGTGTTGCCTCCTTAAAGGAGCATTTCACCCATAGAAACATTCATCTTTATTGAAAGTGTGTCATATTTGTAGTCGAAATGTAAAATACATTTAGAATTTGGTGCCTATCTGACCGAGAAAAGGGGTGTTTGTAGTGTCACCCCCTCAACAAAGATATTGGACTTCCTTCTTTCAATGATGCAAACTGATGATTTTTACATCATTGAAAGAAGGAAGTGCAACACTGAAATCTGTATTTCTCCTGTCTCAGCGGCAGCTGAGGAAATGATGCATGACCATTCAAAAACATGACTGGGGTTCTAACTATTCAAAGCTTAATGCAAATGGGTGAAGTGTCCCTTTAAGGATCAATGTTCAAATAGATGTGGGTGAGCTGTGCAAAAAAAGTCTAGACCAAAGTTGTCTATGTATTACAATTTTGAACCACAGGCTCAATGATGTTGCCATACAAGTCAAATGAGGAATTACAATACAACATTATTACAAAAGACTGCAATAGCGATTGAAGCTCAAGGAGGCAAGAAATGACTTTAAGAACCAAGGGTTTGTAGAGCGTGTAATTTGTTGAACTTGACTGCACAAAACAATAATAAAAAATATTAAATGTCTGGGATAACACTTTATAATTAGGTTGTATTTGTTAATAATTAGTTAATGCATTGCTAACATTAACTAACAATGAACAATACTTTTACAGCACTTATTAATCTAAGTTCATGTTAATTTAGACATTAACTTATACATTTATAAAATCAAGTATTAACATTAATTAATGCACCATGAACTAACATGAATAAATGTATTGACATTAACAAGAATTAATACGTTTATAAACTATAAGTTCAAAGTTCATTGTTTGTTCATGTTAGTTAATGCATTTACTAATGTTTACTGATACAACCTTATTGTAAAGTGTTACCAATGTCTTTATAAACCTAACAAATACAATAATAAGAAGTAGGTCTTTTTGCCACCTTTTCCATCATTTTCTTAATTATGATTGTTGAATAAACCAAAACAAAACGTATAAGTGGTCTCGAAACGTAAATAGTTAAGATCATGAACTCTCACCTTTGGGTGATTTGGGTGTCGCTGGGCAAACACAGTTCAAATTAGTTTATTTGCCACTGACACGCACCAGTGAAGCTTTACAGGTCATGCATTCTGCTTCCAAGGGTCTGGACAAAAAAAGCTTTTGTGAAAACAATGTTCGTTTGGCCCTTTAAAGAATTCTGGCCACACATGTGAAAACCTTTTTTGTGTGCCCGATTTGCAATTGGGAGAGAGAAGGATTGTGTGGCCGTGGCTTCTCGCAACCGATTCGGAACCGAACCCAATAGGGATGCCTTCAAAAGAACAGCTGCAATAGCCAATGAGAGTGAGGTTCAACCAGATGTTGCATGCTTTTATATAATTGACAATGGGCCGTTGAATTATTCAAAAATAATGCACAACCAACACTCGTAGAGTGTGCATTATTTTCAAATAATTCAAAGGAGTCAATTATTCTGGTTATACCACGGTTACCACAAACATTGCTCTGGTTGTTATTTTAAGACAGGTCAGGTGTGCGTTTATTGAAAAATAATGCAAATGGAACATTTCTCAGCCAATCAGAATAAAGAATTAATCAGCGCCGTGGTATAATGCTGAAACAAGAAAGCCAAAAAAACATGACATGAACGTGGAGCATTGATAAAGAATATAGACTTGTACAACATGCTGCATCACAGGCCTCTATTAGACTCTAAAAATTGTTAATTTTGACCCATAATGGGTAAATATTGGACAAAACACACTGCTGGGTTAAAAATGACACCATGCTGGGTTGTTTTAACCGAACTGCTGGTTTATTATACCCCATGATTGCATAACAACAACCCAACATTGGGTCATTTTTAACCTAGCATGTGTTCTATCCAAAATGTACCTATTATGGTAAATATAACCAAAAATAACCCAGGCATTTTAGAGTATATAAGCTGCAGGGCCTTTTTACATAATTGCGTGTGAGAAAGCGGAGTCTCCAACAAGTTCAAAACTATGCAAACATACATAATAAATAAGCGACCGAAGAGCGCAAGTCACTGTGAAAAAAAGACAAAATATCCCAATAAATTTTTGTGATAAATTATGAATACTGTTTCAGAAGCACCAAAAAGAAAGTGTTTAACATTTAAGTTTTAACAAATAGGTTTAAGGCGATGTGTCCTCTCATGACATGAAGACCTAGAAAAGCTATTTCATTCATTATACATAAAGATGGTTCATTCTTATGGTGGCTGCAATATTGAGATCACATGACTTCTCTGTAACCAATAGCAACATGAGCGATGATGCTGTTGGCATTTACGGATTAAACAGTAAACCACTAAAAACAATGAATGAATAGACAAAGACTAATACCCTCCATTTCACATCGCACATCTGTCCACAGTGAATATTAATAAATAAATAAATAAATAAATATAATGCAGTTTAAATTAAGGCTGTTGAAATATTTGACCACATCTATTCTAACCAGTGTCCTATTAAGTTAAGGGCTAATGGTCTCAAATTAAATCATCCCTGGTTGGCTGCAAAATGTAAATGAATAAAGACGAAGGGTGCAGTTGAACCAAGAACATTTAGGCGAAATTAATGACACCAGTTCTCACATTATAACACTGGGTGTGTTTGATGCAAATGCATATCAGCTAAAAGCTTTTTTGGGTCAGTTAGAATTATGCATTAAAAATGTAGCATTTAACAGAGAAAAAAGTTGGTTGTATTGTATTGCAGAATGCAGGGACAATTTGTGACTTTGAACACAGGGCTCACCAGAGAAAACTGGCATCAAAACAAATGCCACATACTGTAGTCCAACATTACCCAAAACTAAAACAGAAGGATGAAGACAGAGCAAAAGCACATAATGGCTAAAATGAGCCAAAATCAGTGAGTAAACAGCAAGACAAACAGGCCAGATAAACATAATACAATAATATCATTCATAGCAATTCATAGCAATGATAAGTGTTTTAGGCTGCCTCAGCCAAATATGTGTTTTATTTAGCCAGACTGGGTTTGTTTCACAACAATCGAAAGGGGGATTTGAGGTACTAGTAAAGTAAATAGAAAGAACAGGGTTTTGCAAAATGTAAAATTTTATTTTCAAAAATGTAAGCAACAGATTACACAGTTAACTTTCAGCATTTGCAGTCCTAACTTAAACAGTACTCACATTCGGGACTTCAAAATGAAAGACTCACAAACTTACACACTATCTACCTATAATATACAAAAAGAATACAGAATAAATATTAAAATGGCCACAAGAGAAAAAAGTAAGTTAATTAAAACAATTAGTAGAGAGCAAATGTTGGGAAAGTAGAAACAAGACTGTGTGCCTTAAATACAATGTTTTTTGTTTGTTTTTCTTATTACATTTTTTACAAATTGTGCAAGATTTCAGACTAAGGCTCTGGTCTTGACATGACAGCTGTTTGCCTAAAACACACATACACACGCACGCACACATACAGACTTGCACGCTCACATGCTCCCTGTGCTCTGCGCACTTAGTGGGATGTAGCAAAACTGGAGGATGAATGATTAGTGATGATGAACGTGGTGGATATTCTTTTTTTTAAATGAACATGCACTTCACGCCCTGACGTGAAACCCTCCCCATATGCCTATAAGAGACACATTTTAGAGCAAGTAGATTAGAAACCAACCCTCGCCTTGCAAATGATCAAATGAACAACACCAGAACCATTAAGGCAAGACCAGTCGGAGTGGCATCAGCAAAATTGTGATAAAAACGTGAGTGTTTCGGATATGACACACTGAATTTAGCTTTACTGGTTCTCCACCGTCGATTTAAGTACAAGGTTCTCAAGAGCAACTTTTAAAATTCAAACATTAGTTTTTAGACTTAGAAAAATGAGATAGGAAAATAACATTGGCAGACAACAGACACATACCATATGGATCATAAAACTACAGGAAATAATTGAATTCCGAAAACCACACGACAGTACCCCGTTGAGACCCGCCCGTGCCCGCCCAACCCCACCCTAAAAGGAAAAAAGATATCACTTACATTAAAACCAATTTATCCTCTCGTGAAGGTGTATTCCAACAGAGTCAGTCACCCCACATGTTTTGTTTACTTACAGTGATAGAGAAGTCTGTTGCAAGTTAAAGCATTCGCATTTCAGTTCGGAAAAAAACAAGACATCCTTGCAATGCAACTGAGCTAAAAAAATCATCTTCATGTCTTCACTTTAGTGCAACTTTTAAACACAAACCAATTCCAGTGGTTCCTTTAAGGTACCTGTTTATTCAATTCCTTCCTTTACACCCCTCAGTCTTCGAAATATCCAAAGCAAAGGTCAGTCCCTTGGGTATGTATCCATTTTTTTCTTTTCTTTCAATTTTGTATTTTTTTTCATATTTTTTTGCTTATTGGGTTTCAAATGGCCTTTCGCATTGGTTGTTTACTAAAACATAAACGCAGGACGTGTCCTCTGTCCGTACATATCGATTTATTCCGTTCGATCTCCGCGGTTCAGGCCGACGGTTCAACTACAGGCCTCAGAAAGGGAGAAAGAGGAGGAGGAAGGGGAGAGAGCTGTACAACAGAACACATCCCTGATGGGTCAGGGCATCCAAATAAAGACCACATCAAAATAACACAGAGCCTTCATATAACACAGTAGGGTTCCCTAGGTAACCTGGATTTTCTGCAATAGAGGAGGGTGGTGCTAAAGCAACGTCTGAGCTCCCGGTTGGAGAAGATGCAGATGAAGGGGTTGACTCCCGCCTGAGCGAAGCTCATCCACACGGCTGCCGTCAGGTAGCCTCCCGGTATCACCGGACCTCTGGCAAACACCCTCCAGTAACAGGCGACCAGGTAGGGTCCCCATAGACTCAGGAAGAAGAAGGTGATGATGTAGAACATCCTGCTTATCCTCTTTTCAGTCTTAAACTCGTCAAGCACCAACAGACGCCTGCGGCCCGCCGCATTGCTGTTCTGCCGGATTCCAAGCAGGGTCGGAGGCGTGGGGCCTCGGCCAAATCCGGCCAGCCAGTTCGCGGCGGCCTGGCCGCTCGCCCCCGGGCCGTGAAAGGTCCAGTTTTGGCTGACTGCCGGCACAAACTGGACTGGCTTCATCTTTCGGCGGTCGTGAACGAAAAATATGAGCTTGAGGTAGACGAGCTGGGTGGCCAGGAGAATAAGTGCAAGAAGCAGCATGAAGCCCAACGAGTCATTGGCACGGAAGGACCGGTGTTGGAAGGTGCACTGATCCTCCTCTCGAATGAACGAATAAGTGCCCACGTCCAGCACCGGAGGAAACGCCATGGCTACTGACAGGGTCCATACCATGCATATGACGGCCAGGCATGTCCAGAAGGTCAGCCGCTTGGTATAAAAGCGATGGTGGGCGATCGCCAGGTATCGCGTCACGCTGACGCAGAACAGCATGAAGGCAGTGTGGAAACAGGAGAGCACGCCCAAAAAGGCGATCACTTTGCAGGTCAGCGTGCCGTACGTCCAGGCCGAGCCATTTTTGACGGAGGTGAACACGAACGGGAAGCAGATGGCCGAGCGGAGTATGTCAGAGGCGCACAGGTCCAACAGGAAGTAGTAGGGCGCTCGATGAAGGCTCTTGTCTTTGACCAGCAGGATGGAAATCAGGAGGTTTCCCACCACACCGACGCCAATGATAAAACCCAGGGAGGTCAATTTAAGGAAAGTGGCAAGCGGAGAGACATTCTGCAAGATGTTGTGGTCCCCTGCATGGCTATAGTTCGCCATAGATGGAGGAGAGATCATAGAGAATGCTTAAAGCTTTAGCCAAGTATCATGATCTGGGTGGAAAGCAGAGCAATAGATCCATCTGGTGTGCTTCCGAGCAGGTTCCAGCCTTTCGTCGTTACCTCTCTTCTAAGGCATCCTTTGTTCCTTTGTTTCATCACACCTAAAATGATCCCTGAAAAACATCATCCACCCATTAGGATTCGCTCACACAAAACAAACCGGGGGGCTTTTCGATGCATCGCTCACTTCGTATCAGCTGTGGAGCTAATGCATAAGAATCATTCTTTTGTCACCAAAATGCCTTTTTTCTAATTGCATATGAAATTGCAGCTGCAACGGCATGCAGCCATAGCAGTGCTCGTGCACTTGCTTAATTCAGCATAGGGATTGAGCATCAGACACAAACATAAATCCTGCTTAAAATAATAGACCCCCACCCCCAAGATCTAAAGCAAATGAAATAAATAATTTGAAAGAAAGCCAGCATTCTCGAAATGTTTCTATAAAAGCGTTGTATAATTCAAATATACATTTACATATATACTGTATATGCAATCTAATTCTTTTATTTCGTACAAACGAAGGCAACATTTGTCGAAATGCAGCAAGAAAATCTGTTGATCACACCCAAAGATCCTGCAGAATCTATTCGTGTTCATTCCTTCATTTTATCATCTTACTGGTATAAAAGCATACATGTCAAATACATTATTATATGATCGAGGGTATTAAAGGATGATCAAAAAACGCACTGTTATGTGATATTTATATATAGGTTGCATTTGGCTTAGACGTTCAGTGTGCAACGACAGTCGCGCGGCTAACACAATTTAACGCAAGTCGTTTGGGGAAAATATATAAAAAAGAGAAAGCACGACGTTTTTATAACATAGATCTGTCGTGTTTGTTATTTATATGCTGACAAATTCGAGTAAGGATAAACAAACAATGGATTGCGTAAGTGAACCGAAAATATGCAATAGCTTCGTCTCTTTCATAAAAACCCACCGAGTACATTTTTCTATATAATAAAAAATAAACCTCTATCTCTCCAGCTGTATTTACAAACATCCGAATCTGCGAACGAATATCTATATTGCATTAAAATAAGCAATAGATGCAGGATCTTGTGGATGGTTGCTTTTAATCGCGATGTAAACACAGTCTATTCTTCCATGGATTTTATAACGGAATGATTTTGGACGGGTCTGGCCAAGATGCGCGTCCATTATAAGCAGAGCAATTCCTCCAAATAAATGCATGCAAAAACGCGTGGAATAGAGAAAGCGGTATGAAATATCAATGAAAAGCATACCTGTTGATATACCCCCTTTGTTTCCCTGGCGGTTATTTACATGGCAGGAGTCACTTTGCCGTAAAAAAGCTTTAGTTTTGTTGCCTGCTCTTTTTCCACCACTGTGATTATACAGTAAACGGTGCGGACGGCGCATGCGCACTGGCGCTATTTGTGATCCCGACCGCGTCTCGTGTCTCTTGTTGCAGCAGCAGCAACATCATCTGCACTGATGGGTGCAGCAGCATCACGGATCCCTTTTAAAGGGTTATCACAATGTGCTCATGTCATATTTGCCATTACATGTGGTATAATAAATGTTTGTGGGTTGTGAAATTTTACACTGTTAATAACTGCCTACTCTATATAGTGTAATATAACTCTATAAATATATCGTGTTATATATCTATGTATGCATGTATGTCTGTGTAATGTATCTATCACACAAACAAGATCAAATTGGTACAATCTAGTATTATCATGTTTTTTTTTTTTTACAATGTTGATATGTAGTGCAGCTCAGGATTAACTTACTCAACATAAATTATTCACACAACCTATTGTGTTTGATGCCTGTAATTGCTCTGAAAAGGAGCACACGGGTGTTTAATTTTGTTATTTTGGGCAAATTTGGCACTGGAAATACACTGGGCCCAAAAGTATTTAGACACCATTATAAATGTATTAGTTTTATTGTATAAGGTAAGAAATAGCAAATAAAGTGTCATAAACTACCTGGGGTGTATTCCAGAAAGTGGGGTTAACTTACGATAATTGAAACCCTAAACTTTTGTTTGATTAACCCAAAACCTGCTTACCCTGATCATGTCGGTTCCAAAACGACATATAAGAGTTAACTCAATCAACCTTCTACTGGTAACTGGTTGCCAACACAGGGAAAACATACCCAGGTATGTCACACAACCAGCTCTCCTGGACACAAAGTAATTTTAGTGGATGTATGAAGTGAGTTCACCTCAAATTCACAGGTGTTGTTATTTGTAATAAACACAAAAGATTTCCTTTTCCTACTATGGAAGAGAATGGGTGGGTCTTTTCCTCCATGTTGATGAGAACATTAAATTGAATATAATATATATATATATATATATATATATATATATATATATATATAAACAAACATTTTAAGTGGATTAAAATCCGTTGTTTTAGGGAAACTTTGATTAACATTTCTGATCCACTTTAAATGTTGACTGTGTGTGTGTGTTTGTATATTACACATACACATTTTCTATGTAAATATAGCCTGGCTGTATGTATCAGACACAACAGGCAAATAAAGTAAGCAAGTTTATTACATAGAAACAAAGAGAGCAGTATTGGTTTAAAGTTGATCACCTCCCTTTGTCTAGCACATATAGGCTATATAAATCGATATTATAGAACTTTATGGAATTGCCAGAGGAAGCATTAACCATTCAACAATCTCACTTTGATTCCACTGTACTGTACAATGTTGAAATTAACAGCAGATTGTCGTGCAGATTGTAATATGACAAAAGACCAACACCAAAGGCACCAGTGTCCATCTCTATAGCAAAGTCCAAGTCCATATAAGTCAAAGACATCCGTACTTTGTAGTCTTGCTCCCATTCAACAGGGTTTTCGACAAGGTATTGCTGTGGAGAACCCTACTTTGTGGGCAGGGCAGGAAGCCTCGTGATACATAGATGAAATATCAATAAAGTTATTAAACAATATTTCATATAAGGTAGGTCAATCATCTCCGTGCATTTCCAATGAATCCGCATTATGTTTTTTTGCGCAACCTCGTGACAGTCACTTTGCGCTCATTTTCAGATAGAGGCCTCCATCATCAAAACTGGCCGTTTCGTCTGCGCGCGTACCAGCCGAGAAACGCGCAGAAGCCCACGACAGTCACGGTCGCGCCCAGCAGAAGGGCCGCGGCGTCTCCTCCATCAAACGCCTCTGCCGTCTGGAAAAGCGTCAGGAGTAGAAAGCAGAGCATCGGGCTTGTATTTCGATCATTGGGAGCCATGTTGTCGTTCGCTTGTTCAAAGAGAAACGCAGCGACGATGACGGCGCGTCAGGTGATTTCCCAGCATTTCCTGATTTTTCGAAACCTACTATTGGTGCGTATTTGTGGGCAAGTGTTAATATGCATGAGCTGTGGTGAGCTATTGGACAGTACGGATGCGACGTCAGGGTCATATATAAATATTATTTAGCTGGATGCTCGTAGTTGGACGTTTACACAAAAGCGCGTAATTAATATTTAACATACGAGTTCGCTATAGTAGGATTCGTATCTTCGCTACATTGCTTTGCAATGAATGTGCAAAATATATATGTTGAATATTTTACATTAAAAATCCCCTTTTATTATGTTTTGTGTGCTATACATAATTTTTAACAGAATTGGCAGGTTATCTGAAATAAAGTGCATTGAGTTTGATCCCCAATATACATAATATAATAATAAGTTTTGCCTATTTAAAATGTTGCCATAACATATTTAAACAATATTTAAAGGTTGAAACAAATATTATTATGATGAGTTCATGTTGCAATAGGCTTAACAAAAAGAATACTGAATATTACTTTTCCTTGCAGTTTGATACTTAGGCTACTTGAATGATCCCAATGAAGGGCTATGAAAGACACGACAGTGATGTTCAGATGTAGCACATCACTTATTATGTTATGAAAGCAAGTCATTTATGCAGGTGCGCCCATTACTAATTAAAATGATCTTTGGAGGGCCCAATAGTGCGTGGGCCCAAATGTCCTAACTTTCCCCCCTTTAGTTATCCATCTATGATAAACCTACTGTATGTGACCCACACTCTTTAAATAGCACCTATTTTCTGATTTACGATTTTAGATTTGCTTGGTGTGTAAGTGTGTATTAGAACATGTTAATAGTATGTAAAGGTACAAATCCCAACGTAAACGATTACGCAAGTTATCATTTCCAACTTAAATCTCTTTTCTTGGACTACAACAAAAGCCCTATTCGGACGGGATTAGTTTTACAGGGGGACCTAAGAAAATCGTGCTTCTCAGAGGTCCTCTTTGTTTTTAATCCCGTCCGAATCAGCCATGTCTGTGTTTTTCTCTGACAACCTCCGTAAGAATTCCAGAGCAATTTACCTACTGTTTTTCGCCGAACTCAGAGGTCCTCTGAGAAATTGAATCCCGTCCAGATGCAAATGTCTGTGTTTGCCCGCAATATCTTTTGAAAACGCGGTTCATTTCGTGTTTTGGCCAACGTTATCTGCCGTAAGGTCTTATTAATGCGTGTATTGTATTTCTTGATTCCCATTAATTCAGATATGGATGTTTTTTTCGCATTCGGCAAAATAAAATAATGAAATAAAGACGAGCTGAATATCAAACACTGTTAAGACTGGCCACTGTAATATCATTAACGTTATAAGAAACTCCGTTCAAAGTTGTTCAACTACGGAATGGTTAATTAATAAAGATAATAAATTGTTATTAGTCATTATTTCTTCATTTCTTTGGGTTTATTATAAGCAAACAGTTATATAAAACACGTAGGCTAACGTTACTTTAGTAAGATTTGTATATTTTATTTTGATTTGTTAAAATTAAATTAATAAATTACATGTTCTGTCATAATTTTACATTTAAAGCAAAATATTAAACATTACAAACACGCGTATCCAGAGCACGTGCTCTTCTGCAACGCCCAAATGCATGAAACAGACACTCCCATCTCTGGAATAGCCTGCATCATTTTAATCCCGTCCGAATTGGTACATATAATCACAGACGTCCTGGGGGACACGTTGAAACTCAAATGTTGTTTGGAAAACTAATCCCGTCTGAATGGTGCTAAACACACAGATTGTAGGCAATTACTTCCTGGGCCTGATGATGTGGACACGACGGTCAGTATCATAATTCCGCCCACTTCTGACTGTACGTAGTCTATTTTTATATTTAAAGAATTTACTACTGACTAAACCACGACTCAAACACAAGTTTAGTGCAGAGCAGAGTAGCGCTTGTTGTTGGTTGTTTCTACGATCACAAATGCAGACATGCTTTTATGTTTTAGAATCCTTACCTTAACAATCTGTTACGTTCTGCTCAAGCCACGCTGGTAAAGTTGATTAATCAGCGTGGTCATATGCTTTTTCTGGACTAGATTCGGCTGCTCTTTCAAATACGTTAAGAGTCACATTTCCGGCCTACGACAAAGGTATTCACCCCAATTACAACATACTGGTTAGCTGGCCAATCAGAGAACACTGCGATCAAACAAAATCAATGCGTTTCAGGGAGGCAGGGCATAGAGGAGCAAGAATAGTTCAGTTTAGTTTAGTTTAGTTTAGTTAAGTTTAGTTTAGTTTAGTTTAGTTTAGTTTAGTTTAGTTTAGTTTAGTTAGAATTTGGGTATTTTGTAAATAAAAATGTCTCATATTTTTATATAAAATAATCTAATATTCTGTCATCATACAGATTAGACAACTTGGTGAACATTTCTGGCTTTATTTTACTAATGCACATGATCAGTCTCTCTCTTCAGCACACTGCACCCCACTACAAGCAAATCCATGCCCCACAATTAACAGTCAATCACAATCTTTTGAGCACATATCACTACATTATCTGTTTTTAATTGTAAGCAAGTGTAATGCATTGTTTTCATGAGGATACGTGAAAGGTCTGTGTGAAACCTGCTGTCTCACATGCCAAAAGGCGCACCTGCTGTCTCACATAAATGGCAAAAAAACAAAAAAAAAAACGGGTGAAGCAAATGTCATAATGCATTTCAATTTACTGTTTTGGAGTCCTTATATTAAAGATGTTGGGAACTTGGGACACAAAAAAAGCATCTGTCCACCATCATTTCATCTCAGTGTTAGCAAATTGTGCGCATGCCACCTGTCAGTGCATGAGGACCGAACTGTTCTCCTTTCAGGAATTGCACTTTAACGGTCACACACATAATAACACACATGTAAACACACAGTTTAGGGAAAAGGTAGTTTTGGACTTGTGACTATTGTGCATTACTGTATGTAGGTAAGTCATTTTCAAACATTTTAAAAAGCCACTTAAAAAAAGATAAACAAGATTACGTGACGTGCCTCTCTTAGTGTTGGTGATAAGGATTGATTCATATGTCCTTATATCAAACATTTATTGTGGTTAATTATTTCAATAACATTTTATTTAAATCATCCAGGCGACCCGCTTTTTAAAGCCACTGTGTGACAGCTGTCTATGTACATCAAAAAACAAAAAGTGTATCTGTATCTTAAAGTTGTATTTATTTGTCATATTTTCATTTTGTTTCTCTGTTCTTATTAACTTCTTAATGCTAATTTAAGTATTGGTATCATAATTAGAGAGAGAAAAATCACATATTTTCACGTAAAATTCTGGAAATTACCGTGGCAAAATCAGTCATTTTGATCCCAAAAAAATAAATCATGAAATCTTGGAGGGACTGTTTATTTATCCTCTTGGGGCAATTAATTCAGGCTATCATGATGCTTCACACATACAACCACCAGATCACACATATACAAATATTAAAAATACATCAAAAGGGTACGGAAAATAATTTACGGTATGTGGAAAATAATGCCATAAACCACGCAAACACAAAAACTAGTGTTATTAGCAATGTAATAGGTGTTCTTTAATATGCAGGGTGTTTTCAACTCAACTGTAGGGTTTTCAAGCAACTTACTTAAACAGATGTACATTCTGAATTAATCTTTTTTGAGAACGGTTTTGATTGTAAATAAAAGAAAGCTTGTTGAGAGGTTCAGTGAATTCTGGACGGCTTTGCATTTGAAGTGTTGCTTCGTGTGTGATGTATTCATTTTAGGGTACTTTGATAATTTGGACATAAGATCATTGGAAGTAACATGTTACCCCAAATTTTGCATAGTTTATAACAGGCCAGTGGTAAGTAAACAATAACATCTATTTACAGAAATGTCATCTCCTCTATTATTCAGAATAGGTTTGGTTGCTTATCAGTTGCTTCTTAAACACTTGCGAATATGTGAGCTTTGTTTTTTGACGTTTTCATCACAACATTTTGACATCACTCTTCATCTTGCCAACAGTAGGTAAAATATTAAAAACCAAGATAAAATTTTAGGATTATTGATCAATTCATCACATGGACTTGTAAGCGGCCCCATGACAACCTGCAGTCATATTGTACTGTATATGACAGATTTTCATACAGTAGAGAAATGTCAAATTACAGCCTGCTTTTGATGCACTTAATGCGGTGAATAATAGCTTATGCTACTATATTCAAACATTACACTATACTCTAAAGAGACGGTTGAAAATTGATGCTTGCGTTATAATCAAAAAGGTATAGGCTCATGTTAAAGAGCAATTATGGATGAAAACTCAAGTTCAAGGTTGTAGGTTTGCCTGTTAAAACCATTGCTAACAGACATTTTTACCAGTTGGCATATTTACATTTCTACATTTGGCAGATGTTTTATGTGAAGCAACTTTTTGTCAGTAAGTGTGGGATCAAACCCATGACCTTTGTGCTGCTAATGCGATGGTCTACCAATTGAGCTACAGGAACAGCGATATTGCCAGGTCGGACAAATTTGCTCAAAATCTCATTAAATATGCTACTGTTTAACCTATGCCTAAGATTAATTGGCATATGTCATAGCGAGAGCTTCAAACTGTCCGTGAGCCATGCAGAGCTGTGTAATTTAATTAGAGCGCACCTGCCAAACTAAAATATTGACCTTGTAAGCCTGCCGTGCTACTTGTCCGACCTTGTCTTTCTCTTTTCCATCGGTTTGCCTTTCCTCCCACACGCTGGCTTTGAGATTATCACCCGGTTGGAAATGTGAGCTTTCAGCTAAAGAGTTCATTTGGATTCAAAGCACATGCCGTGGTAGATGAATGATACTGTCCTGACCTGCTAGAAAAACACTCTCATTTTTCGATATTTGCCGATTTGAGCGCTGATCGATGACTGGGGACCGTACAGGCTGTACAAAGCCAGGTGGGACTCAAAGATAAATACACATGGGTGGTACAAGAAAAGTATGCAAAGGCTGTGCGTGTGAGATAAACTGACATGATGTTCTGGGGACCAGGACACTAAAGCTGGGTGCACCCCGCCAGCAATTAGCAACGACGGAGCGACGCTATCTCGTTCACTTTAATAAAAGCTCAGAGACTACCAGCAACATGAGCAACAGTGATTGTTGGCGACAGGAAGTGGGTGTGTCCAGCTACGCGATGAAGTCAAAAAAAGTACAACTTCCAGTACTACTAAAAGAGTTCATGTCATTCTTCTTTCAGCAGTTACTAAGAGGATGGTCACTTGTTTGTTTATAGTTGTTACAAAGACAACCAGAATTAGGAACGCCTCCTATTGACCTCATTCAAAGAGCACTCTAATGATGGTCGTTTTTTAGTACTGCCTAGTATAAGTAGTATATTATGTAGCTTCTTGTGTTCCTCATGTAGCGTACTTGGTACTTATTAATGCAAAGGTCATGGGTTCAATTCAAGGGAACACATATACTAATAAAAAAGTGGAGATTGAATGTACTAGGGCTACCATACGTGCCATTCTTTCTAGATCCTGGCCAGGAATTCGGGTGCGTCTTCCGGAAGTTGTATTTGTCGACCGCACACATCATCGAGGTTCTCACATTTCAGTTAAAAACATAGGTAACGCTTTAGATTACAGCCCGGAAAGTACTGCGTAAGTACAGCGAATTTACAGCGTATGTTTCTGTAACTATAGTGTACTTATGAAGTAGGTATGTGTAATTATAAGGGAACAATTTATAATATTGGGGAATAAAGGGGTAACAACCAGGATATATGCAGTAAAGTACTGCGTAAGTACAGCGAATTTACATCATACATTTCTGTAATTATAGTTTACTTATGAAGTACATACGTGTAATTATAAGGGATCAATTTATAATATTTTTGGAATAAAGGGGTAACAACCAGGATATATGCAGTAAAGTACTGCGTAAGTACAGCGAATTTACTGCGTAAGTTTCTGTAATTATAGTTTACTTATGAAGTACGTACGTGTAATTATAAGGGAACAATTTATAATATTCGGGGAATAAAGGGGTAACAACCAGGATATATGCAGTAAAGTACTGCGTAAGTTCAGCGAATTTACAGCATACATTTCTGTAATTATAGTATACTTATAAAGTACATACGTGTAATTTTAAAAGAACAATTTATAATATTTGGGGAACAAAGGGGTAACAACCAGGAAAAATACAAATAATATATGCAGTATGTTATAACTAAGGGCTAATTATTTTAATATTACATGGCATTATGTAATATTACATATTATGCTAAAGACGTGGGAAATTACAAATTTATCTATACAGTAAGTAACCTCTGGCTAACGATTCAAATATTAGGCCTACGTGATATGGTGTAGGCTACATGCAAAACAATTTTATGTTTGAGAGTAATTTAGCGTGAAAACACATTCACTGAATTGGCTCGATCATACTCTTTTCCACATATAGCTGGTGCGTGGTGATCACACTGGCGTCATCTGCTTTCACATGGATTCCACAAACTGCGCTGATTCAGAAGAGACCTCTGAGATGGTTGTAACGTACGCTGGGTCTTCATTCAATCATAGTCATACACCACATATATTTTTGAAATAATATAGGTATAAAATATATTTAGGCCAAGTATTTTTTTAACCACGGGGTACCATATTTTTTCATTTCATGATGCATGTGATGGAGATTACTGAACAACAAAACTTGAAATTCAGTTAATGTGTTTATGCTATTTATTAGTACGATACAATTTATTTAGAATTTTCAATAAAGGTGTAAGGGTGGATTCACTACAGTGGTTCAGTCTGTAGGAATGCCAAAATGACTGAGAAATGTTAACAGCATGATATTATAAAACTGTGTAGTTCTGGTCAATTATCACCCTTCTGCAACCTACTAACGACGGAAATAAGTGCAGTTATAATAGCAAGATATGTGGGAGAGCATTGCTAGAATATAAATATATAAATTGGAATATCTAGCGTTTAAGTATTAACACTAAATCAAAACTTAACAACAGATTTGTAAATGAAAAGGTTTAGTAACAGTACTGACTTAAAGTAACAATTGAAATGATTACACTATAAATGCATGAAAGGGTACTTAATACAAACAATTAACTGTTTCCAATGTATGTGAGATATTACCTGATAAGATAGAGAAAGAAAGAAAGAAAGAAAGTTTAGATGAAAGAGAATCACCATTTAGAACTGGAATCTTAATGGCCTAAACCCAAGAACTCAGGTAAAGAAGAAAAGCAGAGGGAAGCAAGCAAAAGGCAAATGCCAAAAGGCAAAAGCCCAGAGCTCATGAAAACCAAGACCTCTATTCTCTATCCCTTGACCATGTGACTAAACCTAACATGATACATTTAAACTGACCAATCAGAAGACCACACCTTTAACCCCCACTGTATTGAATAAACAGCTGTGACAATAGTCTGCGATCACTATCAGTAAGCACAGGAATGCAGATGGTAGAGTATGGAAATGGGGATTGTGACGAAGTTATAAATTCCTATATTTTTAATATTACAAAGGTTACTTACCTTAAGAAAAAGAGTACAGGAATTTTTGGGGTCATCAAGCAAAAATTAAAAATAGGCAAGGCAACTATAGTGAAAGCAAAGCAAGCAAAACTAGAACTATTTTCTGTAGTTACTGTGTAAATATACAATATTTTGTGTTGTTACAGTCTAAGTCAAACTTGTTACCCCCTTGTTTCATGTAGTTACATAGTAAATACGGCATCTGCGGGCTGTAAATTAAAGTGGCACTTGTTACCCCTTTGTTTCACGTAGTTACAGAGTAAGTACAGCATCTGCGGGCTGTAAATTAAAGTGGCACTTGTTACACCTTTGTTTCCTGTAGTTACAGAGTAAGTACAGCATCTGCGGGCTGTAAATTAAAGTGGCACTTGTTACCCCTTTGTTTCACGTAGTTACAGAGTAAGTACAGCATCTGCGGGCTGTAAATTAAAGTGGCACTTGTTACACCTTTGTTTCCTGTAGTTACAGAGTAAGTACAGCATCTGCGGGCTGTAAATTAAAGTGGCACTTGTTACCCCTTTGTTTCACGTAGTTACAGAGTAAGTACGACAACTGCGGGCTGTAAATTAAAGTGCCACTTGTTACACCTTTGTTTCACGTAGTTACAGAGTAAGTACAGCATCTGCGGGCTGTAAATTAAAGTGGCACTTGTTACCCCTTTGTTTCACGTAGTTACAGAGTAAGTACAGCATCTGCGGGCTGTAAATTAAAGTGGCACTTGTTACACCTTTGTTTCCTGTAGTTACAGAGTAAGTACAGCATCTGCGGGCTGTAAATTAAAGTGGCACTTGTTACCCCTTTGTTTCACGTAGTTACAGAGTAAGTACGACAACTGCGGGCTGTAAATTAAAGTGCCACTTGTTACACCTTTGTTTCACGTAGTTACAGAGTAAGTATGACAACTGCGGGCTGTAAATTAAAGTGGCACTTGTTACACCTTTGTTTCACGTAGTTACAGAGTAAGTACGACATCTGCGGGCTGTAAATTAAAGTGGCACTTGTTACCCCCTTGTTCTGTGTAGTTATAGGGTAAATTCAATACTAGAGTACTGGTGTAGATAAACCTAATTTCAGCCAAAGTTATCAACAAAAAACTAAATTACAAATTTAAAAGCATAGTAGAAACACCTTAATTTAACCCAAAACAAGTTTATTTAAAACAAAAATATTTATCCAAACTATAACATTAAATACTAACAATTTTAAAAGAATAACAAGAAACTGTCAAAACAACTAACGATGAATGAACAATTTAACAAAAGAACATCAATTTAATTATTTGAAAATAATTAACCCCTAAATTTGTTTTTTTATAGGCAACAGCTTGTTTCCTGCCTTCATTTTTTCAATTTTCGATTTCAGCTGGGGGCAGGATGAAAGAAATTTCAGCAAATCCTTTGCATATGACTGCAAGGTTGTCCCTGCAGTATAGATAGATTTCAGTCATGTGACCTTTTACGTCATGCCGTCATCTTGAGGACCTACCGAGTACCAGTAGGCTATTGACAAGCATTGGCTACCTTGCTACGACTTACGGATTTCTTATCTTTTACTGTCTATGATTCTTACGGATACAGTAAAAAGCTACGAAAGACAACATGTCGCATCTTGACTGTCATGAAAATAAACGCTACTTTAAAAAAATATATCTTGGTTAGGGTGTTATGCCTTCTCGATCCCTGATGCGTTCTTCCAGCCGCTGTCCGCTGCTACCGAACTACCACTATTTTACAACATAAGAAGGCGCGACACAACATGAAACTTTGCTCGAAGTATCACCTGCATCTCTACACATGAACGCGGGCATTGAGAACATTGTTTTTGTACACAGAGTTTACTAAAAAGAAAGGTTTTGTACAACTGACTTTGGCTGTTATGGTGTCCGCTCGTCATCTCTGCCAGACGTAAATAATCGATTTCCGAATGCGAATGAATGAATCTCATATAAGGCTCCTTTTTCAACTAGAAGGTCAATATTGTTTTTCACTTGCAACAAAACAACGACTTATCCGTGCATTTTTAAGGAACTATGCTTTAGGAGATATCATCTTTACTCTCCTCCCTCCTTACGTCGCAATTGGAGATCGATACATCTTGACTGGGAAGAAAGCGGCGAGCGGACGCCAAATCATCCAAAGTGAGTTGTTCAAAACCTTCTTTTTAGTTAACTCTGTGTTCACAAACAATGTTCTCAATGCTCGAGTTCACGTGTAGAGACATAGGCGATACTTCGAGCAAAGTATCATGTTGTGTTGAGCCTTCTTAGTGTTGTTAAAATAGCGATTTTGATGCTCACAACATATTGAAGGCATAGCTTCTAGTTCTTTTGCAACCACTTCAGGTCCTCAAAATGGCGGAAGACAAGTGATTGACGTCAGCTGACATCCATGTATAGGGAGGCACTGTGAAGTCTTCTCCCTCTGATGCAATTGCCACCTGTAATCACACAAGTAGAGAAATATTTATATATTTAGCAGAATGTCAAAAAAGAAAAAACTTGTTACACTAGTACAATAATAGGAAATGAATGGGAAAATATGATAAAAAATGTTTTTGTGTGTGTACAATTTACAAATCAGCCACGATATAAAAAAGTGCACAGCATGAATGAATGGGTGAAACTCTAAAGCATCAAGAGTGCAAGACAGACAGACAGACACACCAACCCTATATCACGAAATTACGTGACTATTTCACGCATGGAGCAGCGTGAAAATGTCATGCTTTGCCGTGTTTGAGCGTGAGCATGTCACGCTTTTCTGTTTGTGTCACTGTCACGTATTGGTTACTCAACTTTTTTGTCCTATTTTCAAACCATTGTCGCTTCGGTTTAGGGTTAGATTTGGTGCTTGTGTTATATGTCACTTTAAGTATTTGTCACTTTAAGTATTGGTTTATAAAAAAAAAGATACAAGGCTTATTCTTTTATATTTTCTAAACTTTAACCAGATTTCACCTGTTGGGGTTAGAGTTTGTTTAGGTAAGGATGTAATTTTATGTAAATCTAACCCTAAACCGAAGCGACAATGGTTAGAAATTAGGACAAAAAAGTTGAGTAACCAATACGTGACAGTGACACAAACAGAAAGCGTGACATGCTCACCCTCTGCACGCGACCCTCTGCACACGCTTCTCCCGGCTTCACTCTTCACAAGCACCTGCCTGCTCTTGTGCTCAGCGCGAACTCAAGTCATTTAAAAAAAAAATTACCTCATAGAATAACATTGTTTTAGCGTTTCTTTTTTCTTTCTTCAGGTAGTAACTTAAATATATGAGAAGGAAAATATATTTGAGTGATTTCCGATCGATTTGACACGTCTATGCTATTAAGAGAATATAATGTTAGAAGCTTTTGATAGGTGACTAAACAGCAGTGGTAAGATATTACATTTACCTAAAGCGAATAGAATGTGTGTTTGTCATTTCGTTTTACCTCAGAGTCTAACATTATTCTAGTGAAAATAAACGGCTATGGTAAGATCTGTTAACCTAAAGGGAATTAAATGTTTATTCTTTTTTAATAAATATCTGTTTTAAGTCTTCTATATTGTGTTAAAGTCACTGGTTGTTTATATATTTGATAAAATACCATGTTATCGAAATATGTGTTGAGGTATTTTATTATATTAAATTAAATTAAAAATAACCTGTGTTATAATACATTCATATAATATAACATTCAGTAATATAACATTCAATTATTCTAACGTTAGGGGAATGTTAAAATAACCTAAAAATAACAGTAGGGGAATGTTTATTTTCTTTAAGAAAACATTCCTTGCTATTAAACAAAAACCTTGGAAAAAACCATTCTAGAAACCAAAAACTAATGTTAGGGGAACGTTTGGGGTACCAAATTGTTAGCTGGGGATGGGCAGAAATAGTTGGCTTACATGGAAATCCAGGATTTATCAATATTCTACATTAAACAGTGTATTTTTTATTCGGGCTACTTGAATTCATTTCGGGCTACCAAAAATGAAAGAGTGCCTGCCCGAAGGGCTATCAGGGATTAAAAAATTTAGCAAGCCCTGGTATCTCTATGGCAAACGTGCGGGGGAGGGCTGAGCCCACTCGGAACTACGGGAGCACAGAGGGGAGTGTTAGCGGATGTTAAAGAGGAAACCGATTTAATTCAAACAAATCGATGTTAAACTACACATTCGAGTTAATCGATAAAATCGATTTATCGCCCAGCCCTATCTGATTGTGTAGTTTGTTTAGTGTGTTGTGATTCGATAGCAGCATAGCTTGCCGTTAGCTAAGCAGCTGACTGACGTATTCCTGTGGGCGGAGTTTAGTAAAAAAAAAATTCTACTGAGGTCATTAAAGCGGGAAGTAGAGGGCTAAAGTCCAAACCGGCCGTTCGCTGTAGGCTTTGAGGTATTCAGAGGAATTCTGTTAAAGAAAATATATCACCTGGGAGTGAACTTTGAGCTTCATCATTTTACAAGTATTATTAATGCTATTATAGCAACATTACAAACTAACTAGGGTTTAAAAAAAGGGATATAGAAGAACGTGACCTTTAACTAAAGGTGGCATAGGTATAACAGATTTCACACTTTTAAAACCTGTGCTTTTAATATTGTCTGAACATTTGTAGATAAATAATATATATAACATATTTTGAGTTTATGCATGAGAGCGCCCTCTGGCTTTTGGATGTGGCAGCATTTGACCATAACTTATTGAGAAACGCTTAGGTTACTCACGTAACCCCGGTTTCCTGAAATAACGGGAACGAAGCATGGCGTCAATTTAGCTGACGCTATGGGGGGAAACTCCTGTTTCGTAGCAGATATCAAATATAGATACCCCTGTAGACCAAGTTCATGAAGAAGCCAAACTCGCACAGAGTGGGCTCTATATAGGACATATTTCATAGAGGGGCGTGAGCCAGTGCGATGGTTTCAACGATCCATCTAAATAACCACTGTTAGCAACAGACATACGTGTAGTGAGTGATCTGCGAAGCTCACGAACGGCCGATTGGACTATAATATGCGGCAGAACGGTTCGTAGCGTTGGATTATACAGATACCACAATAGTGTGAACCCAGGTGCGCCCTCGAGCGCATCGGGATGCATGTAGGTAGTATTATAGTGCACAGATCGGTGAGCTTTCCAAGCGCGCCGTAAATGTGTATTGACTATAAATTGCACGGGCACAGGTGAACACTTGAATACATCGTGAATGCATATAGATGAATCAGAGTGTTATAATGCACAGGCCGGCAAGATTCTCGAGCGCGCCGTCATGTGTTCTGATAATAAATTGTGCGCACACGGGTGAACTCTTCAGTGCACCGTGAATGCGTATAGATAAATCAGTGCACAGAACGCGCCGTGAATGTGTACATATATGATTGATGAACGTAACGGTGGGCACCCAACGCTTTTCCAAGCGCATGTTATTGTATACCAAAATGTTATAGCGTGTACATGTGAGCTTCTCTAAGCACACAGTGGACGCATATAACTAAAAACCATATCGTGCATACAGGTGAGCTAATGGGCGCACCTTTAATGCAACAAACCTCAGTAGTGCGCGAAGCAGGGATGTCGAAGCTGTAAACTGACAACGTGGACGGCGGGGACCAGCCGGCCGTGTCACAATTGTCAAATGAGAAACCTCTAAGACCATGCCCATGCTCTAAGACAAGTGAGCATAATTGTCACGGAGGTGATAACGTCAAAGATCCATAAATAACCTGTATTGACAGGTGCTCTAGTGAGTGATCTGTGACGCAGATGAACAGCTGATCGTCTGATGTACGTCAGACGTATCTGTCATACAGGACCTTGGACAGTTCCAGAGCGCTGTGCCTCGGGCACCGTCCGCATCTGAGAAATGACAGGCTTATGAATAAAGTGAATGGCCAGCCGTAAAAGCATGGTTCGCTGTTACCGCCGCCGTCCGCATCTGAGAGATGACAGGCTTGTGAATTAAATGAATGGTCGGTCGTAAAAGCGTGGTTCGCTGTTATCACGGCCACATAGATATAGGTAGGGGAGAGAGCCGCCGTGCCTCTGTAGTGAGGAGAAAAGTGTTCCACCCACGATTCGCGGGGGGTTTAGACTTTCAATGTCACTAGACAGAATGAATCAGACTTTGCATAAGGACGCCTCGTGAAAGGGGTCCTAGCAGCTTGCGTCAATGTGTCATAAGGCAGGTTAATATTTTGAATCTTGGTAGTTTAAGCATGAGATGCGTATCACTCTGATTGAACATAGCTTATAAAGCGATGCAATGAGTTTATAAAGGAGATGACTCGTCAGCTTGTTCAGGGGGCGAGATCTCAGTCTGGTTCGGTAAATAATGAAACCACCGTAGTTTGCCCGACCGCATTATCACAATAACACGGTCGAGAGTGCTGCAGTGCTAAATCATCCCCTTAATGTACCGTATTTGCAATACAAGGTGATTGATATGAGACAAACGGCGTTCCACGCGCCGAAGGCTGATTGCCGTCGTAAAGCGTGTTCAACCCACAGCAGATGCTGGGCTAGCTCGTAATGACAGCACTTCATGCAGCCGTGTGTAACTTAAGCATAAGCGTCCCGGCCGTCAGCTCGGGGCGGGACCTTTGCTTAGTCAAACTGAAGTGGACTTATGAACAGAATGCCACGATATTCAGCTTTCTGAGGCTCGTTAGAGGGGTACGTGTGTCCGTCCTAAACGAGATGCCGCGCGCGTCTGACTGTGCGCACGCTTTGAGCTTTGAAACTTATTGTGGCGGGTAGCAAGCTCACTTGAGGTTGATATTACCCTTAATATCTCCGAGTATTGGAGCGGAGGTGTGAGCGTCTTCGGATCCGCTAATATAAATCAGCTATATGGCCGAAAAACGTCATAAACCGCTTGGCTGTAAGCCTTTGAGTGGCCGTCCGGAGAGGGCGCGATTCAAACGCTTGGAGCCATGCAAAAGTCTGAGGCTGTCGTCTCTCTAGGAAGAGAGAATAACAGCCGTAAGACTGAGGCGGGCGAAACTGAGGCGGGCTGCGAGCGAATTTGGCAGAAAGGTGTTAGAGACACCGTACAGTCGTGGGGTGTCAATACACAGTATATGGCCAAACCGGGTTTTTTTCGGCTGCGAGCGAATTTGGCAGAAAGGTGTTAGAGACACCGAACAGTCGTGGGGTGTCAATACACAGTATATGGGCAATCCGGGGTTTTTTCGGCAAGCGTCGATAGAATTATGGACAGCGGGCCATGTGTGCGTATTACTGATTGCTTGTCAGTAAGGCGATAAAGTGTTTAGAGACACCGTACAACCGTGGGTGTCAATACACAGTATACTAAGCACGGAAATTACTCTTTTTAGAGGAATTAAATACCGTTCGCCACTATAGTGAGGTCGCATAACCGACAGTATTACACAGTATGTTTTGATAAACAGCACACAGAAAACATTTCAGGGCAGTCCAGCCGAGGCGCGACTTAACCCTTTCTCCCAGACAGTTTCGTTCTCTGTTGATGCAGCTGTGCTGCGGAGACCAGAGCTCAGCTGTTCAGGTGCACAAGCCTCAGTAGTGACGGTGACCGAACGGCTCACGGAGCAGAGCAGTATGTCTAGGTGGTTTAATGTCAGACTGAACCCATCGCAGAGAGGAAGTCTGCCGTGAGGCCCGCGGTTTTGCCGTTTATTAAAAGGGCAGAAAAACCGGGTATATAAGAATGTACTAATATTCAGCGCACTGATATAGGACGGGACTGAATAAAGGGAGGTATTCAGGCCTCAGTATATTATAAACAAATTCGTTCTGCCTCTGATTCCGTCTAAACCAGAGAGAAATGACCAGGCAGACGAACAGTGAGCTATCCGAAGTGAGACAGGCTCAGGCCAGTAAAGCTCTATAATAAGTGTTTTAGCGCTCCAATAGAGGCGTGTCCGCCTTATCGAGCAGACGAATGAGATTGTGCCGCTCCAGGAGGGGAGGGGCATGAAGCTCTCTTATAATGAGTGTTCTTGGTGCTCCAATAGCGGCGAATCCGCCCTATCGAGCAGACGAATGAGATCGCGCCGCTCCAGGAGGGGAGGGGCATGAAGCTCTGTAATCGTTGAACACTAGACAGCTGCATTTAGAGGCAGTGAGCCGTAATACCGCCTGCTAACTAAGCCGTTAAGAGACCTCACCACTGTGGGGAAAGGGGCGAGGGACTCCGCGAGCGTGGAGCACGAGTGACTGTGCTATGACAGAGAACAGGGGCAGACCGCCCGTGTTTGCTTGTCGTATGCATCCAGTTCTACGGTTCCCCGCTTGTTCATCTCAACAAGAGAGGAACGGCAGAGGGGAGCAGCAACACAGACAGAATAGCCATGCGTCGTATGAACGGTATCACCCGATGCACTCGGGGGATTAATATATGTGCCAGAGATCTCGCCACTGAATGTGAGAGGAGCGAAGGGACTCTGTAAGCATGAACGGTTGCGGTGTGACAGAACAGAGGGGGGGTTAGTCCGTGTGTGCTTGTCTATGCATCCATCTAGTCTCATGGCTCGCCGTGTGTTCATCTCGGCGAGAGAGGAACAGCAAGGGGAGCACGAAACATGGATAAGACAACCAAAGCATAAGCGCGGTCCTGGCGTGGGAGGTGCCAGACCGGTAACGCGCTCGGAGGAAATTCATAGCAGAGAGGCTCACCGAGCCGCTGTGCTGGACGCTATTACAACAGCGCCTGCTCTTTTAGCTTATAGCTTTATATTAAAAATATTGATCTTACCGGGCGGCCGCAGGGGAGACCTCGTCAGGTATGTGTCCGCTGCACAGGGCTCGTACCACGGCAAGCAAAGGCTATCTTCGGTTCTCGGCCGGAAAGCGGCAGGGGAAGACGCTAGACCTGGACTCTGCTATCTTCGGTTCTCAGCCGGAAAACGGCAGGGGAAGATGCTAGGCCTGGACTCCGCTGCAGGGCTTTTGTCAACGGCGAGGTAAGGCTTCTTCTTTTCTTTGGAGCAGCGAGAGGTTCGCGCTGAAGGAGAAAATAATGAGCTCCTGACGATTGAACCGCGCTTATATAAGGACGTGTGCATCCCGCGCGCGGGTTCAAACGTCATTGGTCTGTACTTTGTACAGACGTTAACCAATAGGCTTCAGTCACGGAGTAAACAGGAGTTTCCCCCCCATAGCGTCAGCTAAACTGACGCAATGCGAAGTGAACCGTATTGAAAGGGAACTGGGCATAATAATTGTACAATTAATTATTACACCCCTACAGTATAGCCACTGTCCATCTGTGATGGATAAAAGTCTGCCGCACAATGGGTAACACTGAATAGACACACAACAGTACATCATCTAATCATACAAAAGAAGTAATGTAGTACCTATTATAACACAACATAGCCGTGTTTTTTAAAGGCCTTCTTTACCCCTGAACCATCCATGTACATTGTTGCCATCAATCTGTTTGTAAGAACTCTGATAAAAGAAAAAAGACAACCAATTATATACATGATAACAGTAATCGTATTTATGTGTTTGGTGAGGGGAAAGATGTGGAACTAGGGCTGTCGTGGTGAAGAAATTTCCCTTGCAGTGATTTTGCGTGGCTCACTAGCGCGCTATGCGGTTTTAAATGTCTTTCCGTTATGAGAAAAAGATTAACAAGCTATACTATTATATAAATATATTTTTTGAAAAAACTAAAATAAATTGAAGAACAATTTCTTAACAAGAAGTTTTTTTAAGTGCAAATTTACATAGCATCGGCAAATACAAAACAAAG
Organism: Paramisgurnus dabryanus; assembly: GCF_030506205.2. Classification (NCBI taxonomy): domain Eukaryota; kingdom Metazoa; phylum Chordata; class Actinopteri; order Cypriniformes; family Cobitidae; genus Paramisgurnus; species Paramisgurnus dabryanus. Next base: position 8,990,311 of record NC_133337.1, read on the forward strand.
CAGTGTCTTAAAAATACATGTAAATTAGACCGTATTTATGCACCTGTAAATGTACAAAACGAATGCAATATAGAAGGCAATGAATATTTATTTTTGGCAATTTCAATAGTATATTAGTAGATAAATTAACTTGTATCTATTAAGTATGAAAACGAATAAATCATTGTTTTGGCTAATTTAATCTGGATAGATCATTTTTAGACTGATTTGTCATAATTTCAGATCAAGCTTAAATGCTATCTATAACAACTTAAATTATATTCCGAGTGTAACTTGGTCGAAAAATATGTAGAAATATAGCCTATGCGAGAACAAATTACAGAACAAAAATGTTTAGCTCACGCGGACTGAACGAAAAGCCGTTAATTAAGCGAACTCTCTGTAAAATAGAGGACGTGCAGAAACAATCAGGTCGGCAGATGATCATCAATGTTTCTAATGTTTCAGGCAGAGACTGGTGACAAAAAACTTTAATATCTAAATGTCCAGGTAAGAGTCAAGTGTTCAGTCAGTTAATAATAAAGCAACCGGCATTAATGGCTGCAGTTTCCTCATCCACGGAGCGGACGCTGTAGATACACAAAGAAAAAAACTAAATGTTTTTATTTTAAGTGGTTTTAATGCTGGTAAGCAATCAGTTATATTATGGTGCTTTGTATTTGTGTTGATCAGTTAAATTAAAGTAATTTTAATCTTTATAACTGCATCTAGATGCAGACGATGCAGCTATTCTGTCATCTTAGTTTCACTTCTTTCACACATTCACTGTATGATTTAACGAAATATGAATAGTACAGTATTACATTTTGAATTGAAATTTACGAAAAACAAGTTACTCTCTTAACTTTTGACAATCTATTTGGCCTTTATTATACATGTATGATGTGAAAAACAAGAAGGGCATAGCTATATATGAATTTAATGTGAAAAGCGCGGTTGTTGCGGTTACGTGTCATTCATGCGGTTAAGCTTCTCAGCAGTGCGGAAATACAGGATTGCGGTTACCGCGACAGCCCTATGTGGAACTCGGTCCATTGTTACACCAAACAGCACATATAGGCTAACAACATACAAGGAGAGGAAAAAACCCTGGATAAGCAAATCACAGGGAGAGATTCAGAGCACCCACTCACCCTCGGGCCCCGGACAACATCACACGGTGAAAGATGCAAGAGTCACAACACTGGCACGGACAATCTGGATAGTAGTCTCTGGAGGAGCATGAAGGAACACAATGGTTGGAACAAACAGAGACTCCAAACAAACGATCTGACAAAGACAAGAGAGACAGGGTGTTAAATATCAGGGGGAATGAGCAGCAGCTTACATCTCCTAAAACTGTCATTTACATTCATAAGGTTTATTTTCAGGGTTTTTCCTGGCACAAAAGGAGGCGGAGGTGGTGTCATCCTGATCTTAACTTGTACACACACGTAGGCCTACCGTACCTTTAAGTGGCTTACCCAAAGTGACTTCAACTTATTATTTCTAATAAAATTTGATTAAAATGACAATTATTAAGTAAAATGTATATAAAACATTAATTATTTTACCAAACAGGAATGTTTTTAATAAAATAAAGCTTTTTATCACCTTTAACTAACTTTTTAGCCCACAATGGCCAACTGAATTAACCAGTTTTACTAAATGATCAAAGCTCATTCACATCTTGCAATCTCTGTGGTTTATTTTAAATGATTCAATCAGGGTATATTCAGGAATCATAGAGATGAATTTACTACCTTTTTCACCACCTTCACAAGATTTTTTACTACCAACACGACATATGACTGAAAAGTTCAATAGCTTAAATGAAGCGGTTCAAATGTCATTCGTGTGCGAGAACGTCGTACTGGGGAACTCGCTGTGTACAGTTACAGTATAGCCTAACTTACCGATTCAACGATCCAACGGCACTGATAAAGCAAAACAATGATGTTGCCTACGCTACGTCATATTAATTTCGCATCCAACTTTAGTGGACAATTTTTTGAATCACTTTTATTACGAACAAAAACTGTAAAACTAACATTCCTCGCGACATTTCAAAATCGTAGACATTTAAAAAAAACAAGTTATCTGCTTAATGGATCTAACTCTGTTAAATTACCTCAGAATCCTTCACAGTAATGTTACATTAACTAACGGGTAATTTCAATTCACAAAAAGAACAAATTAATCATTGCAACGTCAAATATTTAATCAAAACACAATCTTCTAAGTTTTTAAAGTCACCAAATTATGTTTTATTTCATGAGATGTTTATTACTCACCTGATAAAAGCGCCAACTTTCTCGACCTGCTTCGACTTCCCTCCCTCACAGCTGGCCTGACGTGATGACGACGTGCGTTTCAACGGTCATCAACGTCATAAATCTTCCAAATATTTTTTATTTTATGTTTTTCCGTGTATACATGTATAACATTGTCATCCTAGGTTTGCATCAATTTACACACAAAAATAAATAAATAAATTGTTGAAGTCCATTCTTTAGCTGCAGAGAAACCCAAGAATGTCCAAAAGCTATGGCGCCATCTACAGGTGGTATTAGGAATAGAGAATATAAATAGGCATTGTAGGTCCTACATTTTTCATAATTAAAATAATTTTTTTTTAAACAAATATGATTTTGTTTTAAGAACCCTAGCATTGCATCTATCAGTTAAAGACAAGAAAATTTAAATAATTTAAAAATATGTAGCATTTTCACTATGAAAACTCTAACTAATGTAAATTTTCCATAAATTACCATGTAGTTGTAATACTTTATATGCTTACATTATAGGGTATTACAATTTCATTATCAATTACAGCAAATGTATTTTAATTTTAAAGTATATAATATCACTAAAAATAAAAAATGATAAAAAAAAAATAAGTACTTCATGTGGGGTTACAGCAAAAATGCTGCCCTTTTTTGTCAAATATAATAATTACTGTTCGCTTAATTATTTCATTAACAGTAATTCACATAAATAGTTTTTTTTTGTTTGTTTATTTGTTTTACCCACAGAAGTTGCAGAATTCCAACAACATATGATTCAAAACATATGTGCCAAATGGATGCATTTTAAGGCCCCAGTTAATTATTTTATTATTTTAAATTTACATTGATATCAATTTGATGTCAATTTGACATCAACTGAACGCCTAACATGACGTTGATTTGACGTCAACTCAATGTCAAACATGTTGGCCCGTATACTTACATAATCAATTTCAGTATGGAATAAAACTCATATTTTCACAAATTAACCACCAGAATGACTTAATGTATAATCTAACTTTGAAATGATGCTTTGCAGCATCTTGATCAAACCCAGCGGGCATATGACCGACCTTCAACGTTGAAATTTGGTTGAAATTAGGTCAGTTGTTTGTTCAACGTTGAAACAACGTTGAAACAACGGTGAATGGTAAACGGTTGAAAAAGGTTAATAAAATGCTTAAAAATCAACGTTGAAATTTGGTTGAAATAACGTCAGTTGTTTGTTCAACGTTGATTCAACGTTGAAACAACGTTGAAACAACAGTGAAGTAAATGGTTGCAGAGAGACAATAAAATAATGTTTTATAATATGTGAATCATTCAGAAAAAAAATTTAAAAACTCATTTTATAAAATTGATGAAATTATAAAAAAATGTAACAAATAATTGAATATACAGGTATCGAGGTAATCTCGCGAGATTACACGAGACTGGACTGTTTTAACGGCTGTCTGCGAGATCTTGCGTAGCACCTTAACGTTGTATGCCACCCGCCAAACATAAGAAGAAGAAGAAGAAGAAGAGATCTTGCATATCACATGAGAAAATGCTTCAGAGAAAGAAGAGGTAAGGAAATATAAGTCAATGTAAACGTATAACGTTATTTTATTCACATATACAAAGTGGTATGACAAAAAGCACGATGCCAAAGCGGGGTTTTTTCTGTTAGTTGCGAATGTATTCGTTATAGTAGTTACTTTACTAGTCCACGGGATGTTCCCGCCGAAATCGGACTTCGTTATTATGAATATTAATAAATTAATATGAGGTGTGGTGTTATCAACTTAACCACTTGGTTTTTGCTTCAGAAAAGCAACTAGTTATAAATGTAGGGGCTTTTTTGGACAACTTCGGTGAAAAAGTGTTGATTTCGTAGTTCAGTCAGCGTAACTTATATCCGAGAGGTCTTACAGGCGCCACAGACACCTATCAGCCTTTTGTAAGGAGGAGCAGCTCGAGTGCGGTGCGGTCCGGTCAGTGTTAAGCTGCTTAGTTTCTTAAATTCATATTACTGATAAAGTGTTAAAACTTAGATGAGATGTTGGTTTTATGGCTCACGAATTCGCAATAACGGATACGTTTAGCAGTTCGTGTTAATGACATTAATCCAAACTTATTGATGACGTGATAACATGGGCGTCGAATCCAATATTAATCATGCTGAGGTTTTCTCGACGGGGTAATGTGTATAAATGCAGTTATAAAATTAAAAGGGACAAGATAGTCGACGTGACCCTCATGTTTCCATGGCAATCAGTCAATTACATGTTACGCTTATGATCGCACCTGCGGTCATTCGCGCAGTATCCATGATTTTAAGCGGCATGAAACACTTAAGTTAACTCCTTTGTACGAAAATATCATGTCGTGTAAGTTTGCATGTTCTATTCGAATTGAAATACATTGTAACGGTGTAATTTTGCTTACTTGTTGAGTAGTTAGCAAGTTTTAATGGAAATAGAAAATAATGGTTATCTAGACAAATGTGCTCTTGTTTTTAGAATATTTTTATAATTCTTTTGTAATGTCTTCGTTATCAGAGCTCTTCAAATTAGAATAGTGATGATGATCTTGTCAATGCTGAGATTTTCATGCATCAACAGCCACTACATCTGGATCAGGTAATGTTGTGTTAACCCTGCTATTCTACAGTATATACTTAAATGCAGTATGCAAGTGTATGTATTCATGTTCTGATAAAAGTCATTATAGAATTCTCTTCCAATATTGCACTAATTTTACTTTTTTATATTTTGTCAAGATTGAACAAGAAACAGACAGCAAGGGTTGTCAGATCAGAAACAGAATGACACACAAGAAACTTCACAGGTGAGAATTGAGAGTGGCTTTTTAAAAACACCTGCTACTTGTTTCTCAAGACTGGTTTATCATTGTCATTAGGAAAATATAAGAAACTAATTTAGGATACAATGGTTACTTTTCAGCACAGCAATTAATTTCTTTTCTATGCCACTATTCCTTCTACAGTATGTAGGCCTACATATTTCAAACACTTTGTTTTCAGTAGACAGAGGCAAAAGTTAATCCAGTGTTCAGAGTGGATGGTGATGCAAGTTTTATAGAGGCTTCATATTGACAGAAAAAATGGGTCTTTGTGGTGGTGTACATGACAGCATTTATTTGTTCTTATCTTTATGTATTATGGGTTTAATCATAATTTTTTTAATTGTCAATGAGCTGCCACCTACCCTGGTAATGCACCACCAAGATACCATGTTGTAATAGAAATTCGTAATTTACCATTTCTTTTTTGTGAAGCGTCTCCCCTAAAACCTTACAATGCATTTAATATTTGTTTTGTAACCAAATCAAATTCTACTAATCCTAATAATTAAGATGCAGTGTTTTGTATTTCACAATTTATGTTTTCTTTTTAAAAGGGGCTATGACTTGTTTTTATTTTATTATGTGTTTTAAATTGTAGGCAGATCAACATGCAATTTGAAGACGTGTGATAAAATACAGAGAGGTGAAGTAGTGTGTCTTTTCAGATCCCCATATCATTCCTTCTTAAAAGGTAATGAATAGTGTTATGACAAAAAATTAAACATTCTTAATTTATTTAAAAGTTGTACTTGGGCCACAGTTTTCTGTATTTCTTACCACAAGATTACATTTATATTTCTATACTAATGAAATTTGTTTTTCTTTTTCCAAACTTTATCAAATGCAATGATCGCTAAGATGAACCTGAAGAGGAGATTTGGGAAGATGCTGTTTCGTAAGTCTCTTTGCCAGATCACCTGTGGTAAGTTTGTAAAACATATATTAAAAATAGGATTAGAACATCTCCTAATCAAAAGTTTTTGATCAGGTCAGGATGTCTGCTAACAAGATGCCTTGCTGGTCTGGGCGAGTTTAAAGGCTTACACAGACAATCCAGAAGTTCTGAAGTCCATCTTCGATTTCATTGGTAAGGGACTACACAAAAGGCTGTTTGACCCAAACATAAAGCAACCTGTCAGTGTTTGCTTTGTTAAGCATCTCATTTGGGGATGTTGAAAATATAAAGTTAATATCACTTAAGCGTTCAGTATTGGATTCATTTGTAACCACATCGATCAGAAGCACCATTCACTACCATAGTATTCTTTTATCCTACTATGTAAGGTAATGGTGCTTCTGGTCAGTTTGGTTGCAGACATTCCTTAAAAAATCTTTGTGTTCATCAGGATGATTTAAGGTGTAGAAACATCTCTGCAACCTCAGTTGTTGCAAAGGGTCTGATTATGTATAATGTAAATATGATATGTTTTCTTTTTTCATACATTTGCAAAAGTTTCTAAAATCCTGTTGTTACTTTGTAAAAATATCTAAACAATTACAGTATCATGCAACAACATAAAATTGAAAGTGAAAGGTGTATGATTTCTGAATGCACTGTAGATTATATTAATTGAACCTCATTGCCATCTTCGTAAACACAACAGCTTTGTTCTTTCATCAGATGGCTATGCAATGTTTCAAGTCAGACTATCAAAGAAAACGCATCTTGCCCTGATGTGCAATAACAAGATTTTTTTGTACATGGGCTAAAATGCAGCATTTTTTGAAAATTAAATATCTTGTTTTTTCCCTCCTTAGATGCTGTCATCGTATTAAGTACAGCATGAGCCAGAATAGATGGGGGGTGGTGGCCATAAGAAGACTGTCAACTAAACCAACAACAAAATTCATATTTGCAGTTTTTCTATTCAGATTAATAAAATGACTTTTAAACATGATTTTGTTTCATATTTTATGACTTTATTATATATTTAGAAAATTCCACTTATGCACTACTAACTGGAAACCTAACTGTTTGAAAGAATGTGTTTTATCCATAAAAAAATATTTTAACAGCTGCTTTCATGTTTATTTGGAAAGGGTAGGCACCTGCCATCTTATTTGTCCACATTTAAACTTTACCTTCCTTAAGTGTTTAGTTCTATGAATGGGGTTGTACTGTAAGTTATGCATAGCAAGTTGCATTCATATGATAATTGCACTAAAAATGACACGTTTACAGTAAATAATTTAGTGAGTATTGCAGTGTAAAGTAAAAATCTATATTTAGTGTTAAAAACAACAAGGAAATAGAAGGTTGAAATTGCGTCATGATATCAACCATAATTCACCTATGTTGAAAGTGTGACGTTGAAACAACGTCGTGATTTCAACGTTGAAATTTTTTGCAAAACCGAAAGGTAATCCAACGTTGATTCAACGTTGGTACCTGACGTTGATTCAACGTTGAATCAACGTTGAAATGCCGACTGGGAATCTTGCCTAATATTTGACGTCAAATTGACATCAAGGTTCCCGCTGGGAAGTATACTATAATTACAGAAATGTATGCTGTAAATTCGCTGAACTTACGCAGTACTTTACTGCATATATCCTGGTTGTTACCCCTTTATTCCCCAAATATTATAAATTGTTCCCTTATAAATACACGTACGTACTTCATAAGTATACTATAATTACAGAAACTTACGCTGTAAATTCACTGCACTTACGCAGTACTTTACTGCATATATCCTGGTTGTTACCCCTTTATTCCCCAAATATTATAAATTGTTCCCTTATAAATACACGTACGTACTTCATAAGTATACTATAATTACAGAAACTTGCGCTGTAGATTCACTGCACTTACGCAGTACTTTACTGCATATATCCTGGTTGTTACCCCTTTATTCCCCAAATATTATAAATTGTTCCCTTATAAATACACGTACGTACTTCATAAGTATACTATAATTACAGAAACTTGCGCTGTAAATTCACTGCACTTACGCAGTAATTTACTAAATATATCCTGGTTGTTACCCCTTTATTCCACCAATATTATAAATTGTTCCCTTATAATTACACGTACCTACTTCATAAGTACACTATAATTACAGAAACATACGCTGTAAATTCGCTGTACTTACGCAGTACTTTCCGGGCTGTAATCTAAAGCGTTACCAAAACATAAAACATACTATTGTAGTTTCATTCTTACCTTAAAATGTAACGGTTGCTTTTCTGAAATAGAACCTGAAATAATAAGCCTCAATGACATATGTGGTCGACAAATATGACTTTTGGAAAACGCACCCGAAATCCTGGCCAGGAAGCGTCCGGGAAGAATGGCACGTATGGTCACCCTAGGCAAGGCAAGGCAAGGCAAGGCAAGGCAAGTTTATTTGTATAGCACATTTCATACACAGAGGTCATTCAAAGTGCTTTACACAGAAATGAGAAAACAATATATAAAAAAGAAAAAGAAAATGTAAAAATAAGATTTACACGATAAGATCACAATAAAGACAAAGATACATGAGAATTTAAAATAACAATTAAAGAAAATAAATGTGATTTTAATAAAACAGTTTAAAATGTTAAAAAGAATAAAACAGGAGTAAAAGTGACTTGAGTTAAAGGTGCAGTCAGTGTGAAGCAGCACAGTGCTCATTCAGTAAATGCAGAGTTAAACAGATGTGTTTTTAATCTAGATTTAAAAGTATTTACTGTTGAAGCACATCTGATCTCTTCTGGAAGTTGATTCCAGCTAGAGGTGGCATAAAAGCTAAATGCTGACGCACCTTGTTTTGAGTGAACCCTTGGTATTTCTAACTGACCTGATCCTAATGATCTGAGTAATCTGTTAGGTTTATATTCAGTTAGCATATCTGTCATGTATTTGGGTCCTAAGCCATGAAGTGATTTATAAACGAGTAACAATACTTTAAAGTCTATTCTAAATGTAACAGGAAGCCAGTGTAAGGACCTGAGGACTGGAGTGATGTGCTCAGATTTTTTGGTTCTGGTCAGAATTCTGGCAGCAGCGTTCTGTATGAGCTGCAGCTGTCTAATGGTCTTTTTGGGGATCCCAGTAAGGAGTCCATTGCAGTAATCCACCCTGCTGGTGATGAAAGAATGAACAAGTTTCTCTAAGTCCTGTCTTGAGACAAAACATCTAATTCTGGCAATATTTCTGAGATGGTAGTAAGCTGATTTGCTTATCGCTTTCACGTGACTACTGAAATTAAGGTCAGACTCTAAAATTACACCAAGATTTCTGACTTTATTTTGTGTCTTTAGACCCCTAGAGTCAAGGTATGTGTTAACTTTGAGAGTTTCATCTTTATTTCCAAATACAATGACTTCGGTTTTGTCTTTGTTTAACTGGAGGAAGTTTTGACGCATCCAACAGTTAATTTCATCAATGCATTTACATAGAGAGTCAATGGGGCTGTAGTCATTGGGTGACAGGGCTAAGTATATCTGGGTGTCATCTGCATAGCTGTGGTAAGCAATTTGGTTCTTTTTCATTATTTGACCAAGTGTGAGCATATACAAATTAAACAGAAGGGGTGCAAGAATTGAACCCTGTGGGACTCCACATGTCATGGATGTCCACTCAGATTTATGGTTACCTATGTTCACATAGTAACCTCTTCCTTGTAGGTATGTTTTTAACCATTTGAGAACCATCCCAGAGAGCCCTACCCAGTTTTCCAGTCTATGTAAGAGTATGGTGTGATCTACTGTGTCAAAGGCAGCACTAAGATCTAGTAGCACCAGCACTGATATTTTACCTGAATCAGAGTTTAAGCGAATATCATTTATTATCTTTATGAGCACTGTCTCTGTGCTGTGATGCTGACGGAAACCAGATTGAAAGTTGTCCAGATAGCCATTTGAGTTTAAGAATTTGTTCAGCTGATTGAAAACAACCTTTTCAACGATCTTGCTTATAAACGGAAGATTTGAGATAGGTCTGTAGTTGCTAAGTATGGTTTTGTCTAGGTTACTCTTTTTTAGGAGAGGCTTTACAACTGCTGTTTTTAATGACTCTGGAAAAGTGCCTGTGATCAGAGAGGTGTTTACTATTTTTAAGAGGTCAGTTTCTAAGCAGTTAAGCACCTTTTTGAGAAAAGATGTGGGGAGAGTGTCAAGGCTGCAAGTTGATGCTTTAAGATGTTGTACTGTTTCTTCCAAGGTTTTTATATCAATTATGTCAAATTCTGAGAGAATGGCTAATTTCTGAGGTTGTTGCAATGATATCTGACTGACCACAGTACAATTTGAGGTCGTATTGATTGCCATTCTGATATTACTGATCTTCTCGGAGAAAAACTTAGCAAACTCATTGCATTTGTTGTCAGAGAGCATTTCACTAGGAACTTGATTTGGGGGGTTTGTTAGTCTCTCTACAGTAGCAAAAAGAGTGCGAGTGTGGTTTATGTTGTTATTTATAATATTGGAGAAGAAGGTCTGTCTAGCTGTGCCTAGTTCTACATTGAAAGCACGAAGACTGTCCTTATAGATGCTATAATGTACTTCAAGTTTTGTTTTCCGCCACATACGTTCAGCTTTTCTGCATGTTCTTTTCATGTGCTGTACTGCTGTTGTGTTTCTCCAGGGTGCTTTACGTCTGCCAGTGATCACCCTGACCTTTACTGGAGCTATACCATCAATAGCATCTTTAACTTTTATGTTAAAGTTTTCAAGGAGAACATCAACAGAGTCTGCGGATATGTTTGGCAAAATTGACATAGCATTCATAAATACCTCACTGGTGTTCTCATTTATGAACCTTTTTTTGATATAGACAGATCTAGCATCAGTGGCAGGACAGATCAATAAATCAAAGTAAACACAGAAATGGTCAGATAGCGCTTCATCCTTGATTACAGTGGATGAAATGTTTAGACCCTTGCTAATGAGCAGATCAAGAGTGTGTCCCCGATTGTGTGTAGGACCTTGCACGTGCTGGGTCAGATCAAAAGTGTTTAAAACATTTAACAGTTCAATCGCAGTATTGTTTTCTGAATTGTCTATATGAATATTGAAATCTCCAGCAATAACAAAATAATCAAATTCAGAGGAAATTGTTGACAAAAGTTCTGTGAATTCATCAACAAATGCTGAGGTGTATTTGGGAGGTCTATAAATAATTGTAAACAGAATGCGTGGTGTACCTTTTAGAGCAATACACAAATATTCAAAAGACTGGTAATCACCAAGTAACACTTGCTTGCATTGAAAGGCATCTTTGAATAAAGCAGCTATTCCTCCACCTCTTCTAAGAGCTCTACAGACATTTATAAAGGTAAAGTTGGGTGGGGATGATTCATTGAGGACTGTAGCACTGCAGCTGTCATCTAACCAAGTTTCATTTAGAAACATAAAGTCCAGGTTGTTAGTGGTGATAAGATCATTAACTAAAAAGGATTTGTTCTTTAGTGAACGGATGTTCAGAAGTGCTAACTTAACAGTAACTGGTTTTGGAACTGTATCAATCTCAGAATGACGTATAATAGGCAGTAGATTAGATAGAATTGCTGTGCGGCTGGAGACGGCCTTCATCTTTCTATCACATGTCAGGACAGAGATAGGGAAAGCTAAAGGGACATCGGGCGCCCGCTTGTTCTTAAAATATTTATGATTGTTACTGCTGACGTAGCGGGAACCCAACACACATCAGTTTCCAGTGCTGTTTGCAGACGAGGGCTGGTGTGATCCCTGACGTTGAGGCAGAGGTCGGAGTGCTCTCTCAGATGGAGGGGGAGGGCGGGCTGGGCCCGAAGACTTTTGTGGTTGGGGAGCCCGCTGTTTCTTGGTTGATATTTGGGGACTCGCAGCAATAGAGTGGGAGAGCTTTGTTCCAGCAGATACCAGTTTCTCCATTTTCTCTGAAAAGCCCAGAAGTGGTGATGTTGGAGAGAGGGAGAGAGAGTGTGACGACATCAGCTGTGATTCTGGTGTTCCTGAAGGCTGGGAGGGAGTGTTATCATTCCTCTGGTCATTATCAACAGAAACGTCCTTGGGTGTTGATTCACAATCCAGCTGTAGCGAGGTCTGTGGGCAGGGCTCAGCCTGAGCTGTGTCTGTGAACAGTAGTTGTGACTGCAGAGTTTTATCCTTGTCATCTGAATGTCCATCCAGGTGCTGGTGTAAAATCCTGTGGTCATTTCCGCTGTTCAGTAGTGGACTGGCACACTCAGCTGATGGATGATGTGTCACAGGTAGGGGTGGACCCAGATGTAAATAAGGTCGCGCCCCTTTCTCCACCTCGAGGAGATTCCCAAAGCCACCCCAATGACCAGACACACAAGGTAAGCATAAATTAAAATGTACTTTATTTAATTTACTTAAAAATAATAAATAGGGAAGGGAAACAGGGGAACTTAAAATAACGGCCACTCTAGGCTCTCCTCCTTCGGCTCAATATCTCAGCGTTCACGTTGGCTCTCTTTCTCTCCACAGACGGCTGCTGGAATACAGGGACACAGTGAATCGTTCTCAAGACGTTTGATCACCTCTGCGCTGATTACAGCTTCCAGGTAGGTATGGCTCTCTCCAAAGCTCCATATCTCAGTGTTCACGTTGGCTCTCTTTCTCTCCACAGATGGCTGCTAGGATACAGGGACACAGTGAATCGTTCTCAAGTCGTTTGCTCACCTCTGCGCTGATTACAGCTTCCAGGTAGGTATGGCTCTCTCCAAAGCTCAATATCTCAGTGTTCACGTTGGCTCTCTTTCTCTCCACAGATGGCTGCTAGGATACAGGGACACAGTGAATCGTTCTCAAGTCGTTTGCTCACCTCTGTGCTGATTACAGCTTCCAGGTAGGTATGGCTCTCTCCACAGCTTGATATCTCCGTGTTCACGTTGGCTCCCTTTCTCTCCACAGATGGCTGCTAGGATACAGGGACACAGTGAATCGTTCTCAAGTCGTTTGCTCACCTCTGCGCTGATTACAGCTTCCAGGTAGGTATGGCTCTCTCCAAAGCTCAATATCTCAGTGTTCACGTTGGCTCTCTTTCTCTCCACGGTTCGGTATCTCCGTGTTCACGTTGGCTCTCTTCAATGCAGCGATTTAGCAATGGTTTGTACTGGGACGCCGGGGGCCAAGACCCTCTCGGCGAACTCGTTGATGAACAGAGGGGCGAGAACCACGCCGGCACACCGGGTCGAACGCTGCCCGTTCCTCGAGACCCGTTGGTCAATCGAAAACTGGACCGGGGCGCCCTTTCGTCGAGACCTCGGGCCAGCGGATCTCTCCTGCCTCTACTCTGTGATGATGGAAGAACACAGGTAAGTTAACAATAATAGGTACAGTACTCACACCCACTGCTACTCGCACAGCTCTTCGTCGCCACTCTGTAATTCTGTGGAACTGAAAGCACACTACAGCAGTATTATACAGGGTTTTCTAGCGCCGTTCTTTCCTCTTCACCGTCCCGGGACGAGTGACTGAAAACGGGATTACGTCAAACAGGACACAGCACTCACACTGCAATACACGGCATTACACAGCACCACTTCAAGTGAAAATGTCCAAAGACTCACCCCACCACGCTCAGTGCACACAATAGACACCCGTCCTCTTCCACGTCGCTCTGGGCGAGAGATAGGGAGATGGTAGATGGCCTAGCGTTTGTTTGCTGTCGTTGCTGTAGCTGCTTTCCCACGGAAACCTTCGGCTCACCCACCACGCTGGTCCAGGGGTAGGGCCACTCGATCTCTCTCTTAAGAACACTCAAACAATGAATCAATCCAATATGTATATCAACATTCACTTCAAGGGTTTTGGTTACTCACGATCTCTATCTTTCTTCGTCCTAGGTTGTCTTCATGCCAACAGTAACTCAGGCAGCTAGACAGGGCGCTTTCCAGTCACAACACCACTTTTCCCACAGATATATACTCACAGTGGTAAGTTTTCCTCTCCTTCCGTTTCTCTCAAACAATGTCAGTGTCCGGCTAGTACTTCACCTTTAAGGTCTTCGATGTCCTCATTTCCATCGATCAGCACATCAGTGGATAACATCAGCGATTTCGGGGTGCTCCTTTTTAAAAGATCCACGACTTGCCTTCCTTTCACCCTCTGTGACTCTGTCCTCTTTCCGCCCGCTTCAGCGGTCGCCGGATCAACAGAGCTTCGGGCTCTTCAAAAGGTGCGTGTCTTTGTCTGCCATTGGCAAAGGAGCTTCCCCGTGTCACTCGCCTCTCGTGTCTGCGTCTCCTGCTTTGTGTTCTTGCAGAGCTACTTATTCATCTCCCTCTCACACAGCCTCCAATCACACTTCATTCGCTTAACTCTTTACACCTGTGGCTCGTGAAGCCCTAACAGCGTCGCCCTGGAAACCAGGAAGTAACAAGGTCCATCTTCATATGCGGCCCGGTGGGGAAACTTCCGGGCGGAACCAAAACTTCCCAAACTTTGGTTCCGCCCTTAAAAGATCGTCACCTTGTGACATCCTCCCCCGCCAATCCGTTCTCGTCCCGAGAACGGGTCAATATGGGGACTGCTACAAATTTAAAAGGGTATTTTATTTAAAAAACGTGGTAGGCCATTGGGGGACCTTGGTCTCAACCCGAGGTGGACTGCCGACTACGCCAAATCTGTCACAGGTAGGGGTGGACCCAGATGTAAATAAGGTCGCGCCCCTTTCTCCACCTCGAGGAGATTCCCAAAGCCACCCCAATGACCAGACACACAAGGTAAGCATAAATTAAAATATACTTTATTTAATTTACTTAAAAATAATAAATAGGGAAGGGAAACAGGGGAACTTAAAATAACGGCCACTCTAGGCTCTCCTCCTTCGGCTCAATATCTCAGCGTTCACGTTGGCTCTCTTTCTCTCCACAGACGGCTGCTGGAATACAGGGACACAGTGAATCGTTCTCAAGACGTTTGATCACCTCTGCGCTGATTACAGCTTCCAGGTAGGTATGGCTCTCTCCAAAGCTCCATATCTCAGTGTTCACGTTGGCTCTCTTTCTCTCCACAGATGGCTGCTAGGATACAGGGACACAGTGAATCGTTCTCAAGTCGTTTGCTCACCTCTGCGCTGATTACAGCTTCCAGGTAGGTATGGCTCTCTCCAAAGCTCAATATCTCAGTGTTCACGTTGGCTCTCTTTCTCTCCACAGATGGCTGCTAGGATACAGGGACACAGTGAATCGTTCTCAAGTCGTTTGCTCACCTCTGTGCTGATTACAGCTTCCAGGTAGGTATGGCTCTCTCCACAGCTTGATATCTCCGTGTTCACGTTGGCTCCCTTTCTCTCCACAGATGGCTGCTAGGATACAGGGACACAGTGAATCGTTCTCAAGTCGTTTGCTCACCTCTGCGCTGATTACAGCTTCCAGGTAGGTATGGCTCTCTCCAAAGCTCAATATCTCAGTGTTCACGTTGGCTCTCTTTCTCTCCACGGTTCGGTATCTCCGTGTTCACGTTGGCTCTCTTCAATGCAGCGATTTAGCAATGGTTTGTACTGGGACGCCGGGGGCCAAGACCCTCTCGGCGAACTCGTTGATGAACAGAGGGGCGAGAACCACGCCGGCACACCGGGTCGAACGCTGCCCGTTCCTCGAGACCCGTTGGTCAATCGAAAACTGGACCGGGGCGCCCTTTCGTCGAGACCTCGGGCCAGCGGATCTCTCCTGCCTCTACTCTGTGATGATGGAAGAACACAGGTAAGTTAACAATAATAGGTACAGTACTCACACCCACTGCTACTCGCACAGCTCTTCGTCGCCACTCTGTAATTCTGTGGAACTGAAAGCACACTACAGCAGTATTATACAGGGTTTTCTAGCGCCGTTCTTTCCTCTTCACCGTCCCGGGACGAGTGACTGAAAACGGGATTACGTCAAACAGGACACAGCACTCACACTGCAATACACGGCATTACACAGCACCACTTCAAGTGAAAATGTCCAAAGACTCACCCCACCACGCTCAGTGCACACAATAGACACCCGTCCTCTTCCACGTCGCTCTGGGCGAGAGATAGGGAGATGGTAGATGGCCTAGCGTTTGTTTGCTGTCGTTGCTGTAGCTGCTTTCCCACGGAAACCTTCGGCTCACCCACCACGCTGGTCCAGGGGTAGGGCCACTCGATCTCTCTCTTAAGAACACTCAAACAATGAATCAATCCAATATGTATATCAACATTCACTTCAAGGGTTTTGGTTACTCACGATCTCTATCTTTCTTCGTCCTAGGTTGTCTTCATGCCAACAGTAACTCAGGCAGCTAGACAGGGCGCTTTCCAGTCACAACACCACTTTTCCCACAGATATATACTCACAGTGGTAAGTTTTCCTCTCCTTCCGTTTCTCTCAAACAATGTCAGTGTCCGGCTAGTACTTCACCTTTAAGGTCTTCGATGTCCTCATTTCCATCGATCAGCACATCAGTGGATAACATCAGCGATTTCGGGGTGCTCCTTTTTAAAAGATCCACGACTTGCCTTCCTTTCACCCTCTGTGACTCTGTCCTCTTTCCGCCCGCTTCAGCGGTCGCCGGATCAACAGAGCTTCGGGCTCTTCAAAAGGTGCGTGTCTTTGTCTGCCATTGGCAAAGGAGCTTCCCCGTGTCACTCGCCTCTCGTGTCTGCGTCTCCTGCTTTGTGTTCTTGCAGAGCTACTTATTCATCTCCCTCTCACACAGCCTCCAATCACACTTCATTCGCTTAACTCTTTACACCTGTGGCTCGTGAAGCCCTAACAGCGTCGCCCTGGAAACCAGGAAGTAACAAGGTCCATCTTCATATGCGGCCCGGTGGGGAAACTTCCGGGCGGAACCAAAACTTCCCAAACTTTGGTTCCGCCCTTAAAAGATCGTCACCTTGTGACAGATGCATGGAGAAAAAGATATTGTCTTTAAGCAACCTAGCACCTAGTTTGTTTGGGTGGATACCATCTGTGTTAAAAAGTTGCCTTTGACTCCAGAAGATATTGAAGTTGTCAATGTAATTCAGTCCTCTCATGGTGCAGGTTTTTTGCAGCCATGAATTTAAGCTTAGTAGACGAGAAAACATATTTGTTCCTCGGGCTGGAAGAGGTCCACTGATGAAAAATTGAACTTTCAGTCTTGTAAGTGTTTCAAAAAGTTCATTGAAATCCCCCTTAAGGAGCTCAGACTGCTCTTTCCGAATATCATTCTTTCCCACATGTATGACAATCCGACTGACAGACTTATGTTTGGTCACCCTAGAATGTCGGTTTGGATAAATGCATTAATGTCAAATACATAAATGTAAATGAATCACTTAAAAAATTATTGGTAAGTTGATTTGATTAAAAAAAATGGTCGTTACCAACCAGGCCTTGACATTAAGCATGTGGCTGTGGTCCGGACAAGTAAATTTGTCATTAATTTGTCCAAATAAAAAGTTTCTTGCCCAAAAATAAAATGACATTTCAGCCATGTCAATTTAGTTACACCTGATTGGTATAGAACAAAAGGATATCACAATATCGAACAAGAGAATAAAAGGCTATTATATTTATTTTTAGTTTTGACATTTCAGATTTTCCCACAGATTTACAGTTTATTTATACTAGCACATTCAACGTGGGATGGGTGAATAATGGGTAACTAATATGAGTCAGGTAGAATGTAGAACCGTGCATACAGTAGTTACAAAAATACGGTGCACCCCACTGCAAGTGCTGAGCATGCACATCCACATTTGAGTGGTTGAACGTGTGATGGGAATTTTAGAAGCAGGGGTGCACAATTTTTGAAAAACGCTTTGTAAAAGGAAGATTGGGCTGAGTACCAAAACACTTGTAGCCAATTAGCAGTAAGGGCGTGTTTACTATCCGACATCATAGCCTGGGTTGCGTATGTGTGGGATGGGTCTAAAGAAGGTCCAGATTCTATTGGGGTATTGGTGTGTTTGTTTAGGTGATTTCAAATGTCAACATTGGTTTTCAGAGATCATGCACCCCACCTTTAATTTATCTAAGTAAATTGTTCATTTTCAGTTCGTTCGCCAAAATGATTTGTTTAGATTTGTTTACTGATTCGTTCAGAGACCATTTCTTTATATTACATAAATAAGCCAGTATAGGTGGCGAAGATGTGCATCTAATCTGTTATAAGACAATGAAGTAGACTTGTTTCAAAAACTCATTAGGCTTTAATAAAGCTCAAAGTGAGAAATAATGGGCATGATTTGATCAAGCTAGAGAAAACGTAGTTATTCATTTAATCTGTTCTTGTTGTGAACAAAGGCTTGCATGCTGTACTGAGTGACTGGCAGGCCTCCTCTGGTTCAGTCGGTCATTAGATCCTAGTTCACAAATCATATAATTCGTTCATGTTGTTCATGACTTCGTTCAGACTCAGATGACTGACTAGTTCAGTGAAGGAGTGGATTGAATTCATTCAGTAGCTCAAACCAATTACATTCTTCTTAACAGCCCACACTCAGAGATGATTGGCTCACGCTATTGTCAGTCTTTAACAGCAGGATAACGCAACATGAAATCAGGTGCAGATTAAAAAGTGCATTGTGACATCAAAACTTAAATAGACAAATTATAAGTATAAGAATAGTAAAAAAAATTATATATTTGGTAAAATATACAATAAATAACAAATGGCAGTTTTGCTTAACGGCAGCCATACAAATATATCTACCGCAGTATACATTTCACAGCAAACTCCTAATGGTATATATTTCTGCATGGTGTACCATATTAATGCCCTACCCTGTGTCCTAAACATCCATTAGCACATTCATTCATATCCATCTTTAAAGTTTTGCTAAACTGTGCTTAATTACCTCATCCACTATAGCGACAACAGGCCAAACCACCTGTGCTGGGACGGATCAAAACACTCTCTCAAGATAAATTACCCAATGAAATAGGTTTCTTAGAAGAGATGCAAAAGGCAGTCTTGGAAACGATAGCCGCCTTTGTGCAAAGCCTTTGGTACATCCATAATGAATTCCTTTGAGGGGACATGACAAATGAATCGTCCTGTGGCTTTTGTGCTAATGTTCTGGATGTTAAATACTTAACAGAGCTTGGATGCTGGCAGAGATGAACGGCGGGCGACTGGTCTCGGTGACTCATTGGCTGGACAGCTGATGGAGGGACGCTGAGATCTGAAATGACCCGAAGGTTGGTTTATCTCACAAATCGACTTGTATCTCTGTGAGGGCCCTGCTGTGTTGCCTGTTATTATCCGCTCCAACTGTCTGTTGCTGAATTTTTTAGACAACTATTATTCGCGCTTATAATCAGATGTGGCACAATAAATCAAGACATCAACTCGTTCAGCCTTTAATCGAATTACTTCTCCAGTTTCCCTTCTGTTGTTTTGTACTTTCCTTCTTCAGGTGGAAGAATCTCACTGACCTACTTCCAATTTTGTGCCCTGTCAGATCTTAATGGATTTTATGATCAATGGTCTTGAGAGCAAAGCGCTTTATTTTCTTGTTTTGTTTGTGTTTTGTCTGCCGTTGTTCTTTTAACCGCTAACAAAGACGAATCACTTAGAAGCGCCCGTGTTGGTTTCTCTTTTGTCGCTTCTGAGTTCTGGCCTTCAGTGAAGCTCTGTGTCAGAAAAAAAACATCTAAAACTATTTCATGGTCCAGCGCTTGAGTGTTTAGAAACTGGAGCGTTTTTTGTTTGGTGATAAGATGCCAGATGCCTTGTGTGTTGCTTTTCTGTGCATTGTACTTATGTAGATACATGACTTGGCCTAAAGTATGTGTACTTCATTTTCTAATGTACAGATTAGGCCTTTAAAGATAGTATGTAAAGTAACCTTTTAACAGAGATGGCGATAGAGACGCAAAAGATACAGATTATAGCTTAATTATTGAACCCTTGACTCGACTGCAGATTTGAAAAAATTTGTCAGATGCTTTTATCCAAAGCAACTTACAGTGCATTACAAGGTGTACATTTCTTTTAAATCAGTATATGTGTTTCCTGAGTTTGAACCTATGACCTTTTGCACTAATGATCTACCACTGAGCTATACAGAAGCACTGTAGATACACATAAACGATCTTGATGTCTTTTGCTTGATGGGTTTTTCTTGTTGGTTGATGAGCGGGACACAAAGAACAAAATGTTTGTCGATCAAGGGCACGTTCAACTTCAAACTGGTGTGCAACGTTTTGCAATGGTTGTTGTACAGTCTTGTTTGGTGGGTGTGTCAGAACAGCAGTCCAATCAGCAGCAACATGTAAATAAACCACGCGGTACTAAAAAGACAGCTCACACAATGGTTTTAAGTTGAAATATCTCTTTAATTTTGGACGGCAAGGGCAGTGACTGTAACATCTAGGGTATTTTGCAGTGTTGTTTGTTTGTTTTCATTTATTTACAATGAGACCATGCACAATTTTTAACATAAAATTTCCATTTTGTGTATTGTACCGGATTTAGCCATAGGGTAATTTTCATCCGTAGTCCCCCAGGCAGGTCAACGCTTAAATAACATTACACAGACAATACCTATGTTCACATAGAATAAATACATACATACACAAACTAAACACGTATTTATAAAAAATTTCATTAGGCTCAAGAAACATCTAAAAAAGAATACAAAGAATGTCCTTCTCAGCTATCGTAGTTGCAACTCTTGCGTCATCAGAACAGGGTGTTCAACGCATTACCATTTCTGTTTAAAAAACATTGTGCAACGTTTTGTCATGGCTGAGCGCAGCCCAGTTTTCAGGAAAATTAGTTGTCTGATATATGAGTGCACTGGGGCTTGTGCCAGATATTTTTTACATGCTAATCTTCAAACAGCTAATGGTTTGTTTTTGGAGAAGTCAGAATCCCACTTAAATCAGATGCTAAAACATGATACACAGGATATTTTTATACATTTCTCATTCGTGTTAAGTCACCACATTTCTTCTTCAGTTGTCATATTTCCGGGTTATTTTCAAGGGGCAACCTTCTTATCTCTCTGATGAAGCTAACACAGAAGTGACCTAAACTGCAATTCATTGACTGGCCGCTAGAGGCTGGCTCCAAAAGGGAGTCAATTTCCATAGAACTTCATGTTGAAATGCCCAACTTTACAGCAGAAAATAATATGTTTACAGCCTGGTACAAAATTGTCTAAATTGATTTTGAGTTAAATAGCTTAGTGTGCCCTTCATGACAACTGTGAGGGGGTGAATTATTTTTATAATATTGAGCCTTAAAGTTCTGCATAGGGTGACCGACCATACGTGCCATTTTTTCCCGGGACACGTCCAGGCAAGGATTTCGGGTGCATCTTCCGGAAGTTGTATTTGGCAACCACAAATCTTATCGAGTTTTTATTTCAGATTCTATCTAACAGCAACTGTTACATTTCAATGTAAGAATGAAACTACAATGATTGTATATGTTTTTTACTGAAATTTGAGAACATCGATGATGTATGCAGTCAATAAATACGACTTCCAAAAGCACACCTGAAATCCTGGCCTGGACGCGTCCCTGGAAAATGGCACATATGGTCACCCTAGTTCTGCATAATTAAGGGCGTGGCCACTTGAGTGACAGGTGAACTGCCACTACTGTAACTAAATTCGAGTTTGGCAGGAGTGGTTTCAGGAACCAGCCACTTCAACTTCACCCATGTCCCGCCTCTTTACCCATTTTCGTTTATCCGCGAGTGATGCGCGTTGAAGTGCGGCTAAGATGCCGACGGCAGACACCACCAACTATTGGCTTCAAAAAAGCTCTTCACAAACCTATGGGTGATGTCACAGACACTCATCCATATTTTTTACAGTCTATTTCAATCTCAGATTTTCACTGTGGACCTCACTGTAAACGCATAGCTAAAAATGTTTTGTCTCTCTAACTGATCCTCATACAAATATAGTGTTATGCATCAACTACTTGACTAAAATGAGGCTGGAAAAACAGTCATCAAATTGTTAGCATAAAACGCTTTCATCATGCAGTGATTGGATGGAGTGTGTTGAGGAGCGCTTGCGGGGTATAGAGACGGTAACATTTGAATGCTTTCACTGTTTCCATGGTGACGAAGCAGACTTTAGCCTCACGTTTACCGCGGTTGCTTCTCATGGAGCCCCTCGCTCTGATTTTACAGTTCATGTGATAGCATCAGGAGAGGATACTTGGCCGTTTCTGAGAGAGACTAATAATCGAGACATCACTTCATTTGATCACATGCTGGTAATTTCCTCAAAGCAGATTTCAGATTTCTTTGTTGAATAGTCTGTCTGTAATGGGAATTGTAAACTATCCGAATGCTTTCATAGCTATGTTACATACTGTAGCGTGCATTTACATAATGGTGGAGGTGGTTTAAAGAGATAGTTCACCCAAAAACGAAAATTCTCTCTTAATTTACTTAACCTCATGTTGTTTGTAAACCTGTTGAACTTCTTTTATTCAGTGAACACAAAAGAAAAAATGATTATAAAAATTGATAATGAAAATAATATTGAATCATTGTCATCTCTGTTGCCCTTAAAGTGATAGTTCACCCAACATTGAAAATTTTGTCATCGTTTACTCACCTTGAAGTAGTTACAAACCTCAATATTTTGATAAATGCTTTTAACCAAACCGTTCATGAGCCCCATTGACTTCAGAGGCCTCATAGTATTCAATAGGGCCAATGATCGGTTTGGTTGCGTTCCTCAAAATATCTTCCTTTGTGTTCATCAGAACAAAGAAATTTATACAGGTTTGTAACAATTTAAATGTGAGTAAATGATGACAGAAATTTCATTTTTGGGTGAACTATCCCTTTAAAGACAGTAAAACTCAACAGACCATGACAATATAGCTGCCTGCTGTGCACACCTGCACCCCATTGCGTGCTGGAAACCAGCATTTAAAAAACAACATATTCTGTTTTCTGCAGTAGGAGTTGTGCCGACTGAGGTGCAATTGCCAGCGAGCCAAAAGTATGTTGCTATGACAAATGCACTGTCCATCATACTCGCAACGCTATTCCAGAATTCCCTCTATGGGCCAGGCCACAGGACCTCTGCTGCTCTCCCTTCATGAATCATGTCCAACTGCGTGGTAAACAACCTATTAAGTGACCTATTTGTCCGTGGCCGGTTCTGCAAGCTCACTCAATGCAATTACTTTGGCTGAATGTCTGTGGCAGGACAGGTTTGCTTTCAAATCGATGTCTGCTCCCTCCCTCACTCCAGCCCCGGCTGAAAAGAAGCAAAGGCACTCTACTGTAATATTAAAATGACTGTGAAGTGTTTTAAAGCTTGGCGGGTTGCAGTAAACGCAGTGTAGATCACAACCGTACCACCTTAAACAGAAAAGGATCGATTGATGTTGTTTCATACGCATTAGTATTCTTTAACTCGACTCAATAAGGGTTTGACTGGTAAACTCCGTCAGGTTTTGACGTCCGCTTTGCTTTAGCACTTCGAGATGAGATGTCGAGTCTGTAACAGGTGATGTTTTAGATAAAGTTTGACGGATACTGATGGTTAGTGGTCAGGTGTCACGCTGAAGAAAGATCTCACGGTTGCGGCGAGAGCAGCTAGATGAGCACGTCTGTCAGTTCCATTTAGCTATGAAGCCGTAGCCGTACATTTCCTGCAATTGAGCCGTCAGCGTTTGTCAATCAGGGAAATGGAGGAAACTGCTGATTGCACTGCTGGTAATTGCAGAGTGCAGAGAAAGCACAGCCGTGTCACTGTAGTGGGTTATTTTAAGCATGCATTTCTTTTGTATCCCAGCATAGAGACCACTTAATACACAAGAAAGATCAGGTAAAGAGGCAATCAACTCATATGACGTAAAAGTAAAAATCTAGTGAAAATAGTGCTTTGCCCAATGCAGAAAACTTTTTTTACTCAAATATGTGACCCAGCCTGTGAAAACCCAGCTTAAGTTATTTTGTTTTGTGATTTATTGTTTAACATAATGTAAACATGCATTCTGTAAATATATATAACCTTGATATCTTTAATATTCAAAGAAAGGTTCACTAATGGCGCTTTTGCATTGCATAGTACCCCACCGTTTGGTTTGGGTCAGGTTGGGTCAGCTCAACTCACTTTGGCTTGATTAGCTTTTCCATCGAGTTTAGTAACACTTCAGAGCAGGAGGGATTATAGGCGTGTGGTCATATTTGCGCCGCCTACTGCTGTGACATCATACATGTGAGAGCGTCATTGTACATTACAATACATTCATTTATTTCTCAGTACGCCACAAAATTTAAATACACCACCACAAATAGATGTTTGCACATTGCATTTATCGCTACTTCTGTCTCAAAGTTTCTGTACAAACACCTGTGGCGTCGGTCATCGCTAATGTACCGTCACAAACTGCAAGTCTGGAAAAAACTTGTTATGGTGTTCCTGATTCTCAAACTGTGGATGTTTTTCATCGCTAAAAGGGAGTTTGGGAACTTACAGCAAAGCACAGATGACAACAGGTTTACTCGAGACAGCGCAAGCTAGCATGATGGGAAAAGCCTAAGAGGAAATATGACTAACACGTAAAGTAACCAGTCTTGTTTTTATTTGTGCCATGTCATTTTATGCTGCTTCACATTAAAGTTCCCCTGTTTTTAACTCTTTCCCCACCATTAAAAAGTTATCTCGTCAATAAAGAGAAATTGCTTCCCTGCCAATGACGAGTTTTTACGGCAACCCATTTTTCCGCTATTATCCACCAGGTGGTGCTCTCACATAACTTATAAAAAATTAAAGCATTCATGGATTCAAAAACAGTAAATGTTTTGATCATCGCTCTGAATCTGATCTCTATCAAAAGTTTTTTCCAAAAATGCAATTTCAGCTTTTCGTTCAAAATTTTGTATATTTAAAGAAACCTACCCATATTTGAGAGGTAATTAAAAGAAAAAAAGAAGTTAGGATTAAACATATTTTTTTTGTTTCTAAGCAGATGGTCTGTTGATTCATTTGATATATCGTATGTTTATATATTTTAAGAAGAAAATTTTCTGGAATGCATTAAACTTGTGTGAAAATCATAAAAAGTGGCAACTCTTTTTTTAAAAATTCTTGTAGGGAAAGAGTTAATTGTTATTTATATGTCTATGTGGTGTTTTTAATATGTTTTAAGACCAGGCTCGGACTGGTAATCTGTACAACCGGGCAAATGCCCGGTGGGCCGGTCGACATGTGGGCCGGTGGCCTCCGAGATTTATTTTTTTTAATGCCAGTTATTTATTTTCGGCCCGTCATGTATAAATTAAGTTGCATTTGGCTTGGGGGGCGGGTGATAGGAAAATATTTTCGGCTTCTTCATGACAGGTTCAGTGTGTGTTCAGCCGCTAGGTTTATGGGGAAATATACAGTGATGATAGCGCATCATTTAGCCTTGCACTTAAGAATAATAATTATGGACAACACAGGCTCCAAAAAGAAGAAAGGGGGAGCGGAGAAGATCCGCGAGAAAAAGTCGCCCAGGTATATTAACAACCGCCCAAATATATCTGGCATAACTTTTTTTGGTTCTTCCGTGATAATGACACTATTTGATAATGACATTTGTGTGCGAGCAGGTGTCTCTTCCAACGAGTTCGGTATGTGTTCGCGTGCTCTCTGTTTCTCTATGAATTGGGTGCAAGCCGAGGCAAGTTCAGTTTCACGTTGTGTTCATGTTTCTGAACTTGAGCAGAGTTGTGTGCATTAGAGGTCTTCACAGAGGACCCGTACAGTTCGGGGTCTATGTTTTAAAGGGTCAGTTGGGTCTGGGTCGGTCCCAGTTTAATTATGCTACTTCGGGTCCTGGGTCTGGTTTCTATGGCTATAACAACTGCCTCTTGTTTTGAAAGTCACAATGCACTTTCTTTCTTGTATTTTTATAAATATTATTAATTAACCATCTTTGCTTTCTGAGCAAACATTTTAGATATAAGAGATGGTAATCTTTTAATCTGCAAGAGAGAAATAGAAAGAGAGGCACTTTTACAGCTTCTGCTCTATCTAATATAAAGTGAAGAAAGCTAAACCATTATAACACCGGTCACATTTATAATCTATAGACCTATTTATAATCTATAGACCTGCACTGTCTATCATTAATATACTTTACATGTTATTGTATTCAATAGAGTTTGATAAAAGGGTTCATCTACACAAGTATTGCTTCATAACAGTGCAAAAAGAGTAAAGTGTTTTTGTGGTGATTTGACAAACAGTGTCAGCTTTGTTCATGGCAAAGAGAGTTTGAGGTGGTTGAATTTTAACTATACTGTGAAATTAATATAAATGTTCAATAAATCAAAGCATTGGGTTAGGGGGGCGATTTTGGTACCGGTGGGCTTGTGTGTGGAGTGTGGGGGGGGTCATCGGTCCAGTGGTGGGCCGCTCCACGAGAAAATTGCCAGGGCCAAATTTTGTTCCCAGTCCGACCCTGTTTAAGACATTCATCATTTAACACCATTGCTGAGTTTTTTCTCCATAGAACTGGTCTCATTCTTGCGGTTTAACATGTAACCAATCAACACAGTTGAAAACTTGTATCAGTAGTTTGAGTCATAGATATTATGCTTGGATGCTGCATAGACTCAGTGATGAAAAGATTGCTGCACAGCTGCTTCATTAACCCAGTATTTTTTGTGTGTTATAAATGTTAGACTTTGTCGAGTGCCAAATGCAAGTCTTTGAATGGTCATTTGTGATTCTTTCCTGCTGGATAAACCAGCAAGACCAGCATATGTTGTGTTTTGGTGCTGGTATGCTAGTGAACACCAGCTAAACCAGCACCAAACCAGCATCAGCACCAGCTAAACCAGCACTAGCACCCGCATCGGTCTCCTATTCTGGTCATACCAGCAAGACCAGCATATATTGTGTTTTGGTGCTGGTGTGCTGGTGACTACCAGCTAAACCAGCATCAAACCAGCATAGACCAGCATAATTTCCATGCTGGTTTGATGCTGTTTTTTCAGCAGGGTTCTGCCGTAACAAGAACCACAACAACAAAAAAGATCAATTTGATGAACACAATTCAGTGGTTTGGAAGGTAAGAGACCACAAAGCTTACATACAATCATTTGATTAAAGACTCACGGTTCAGGGGCATTAAGTGACTATTCATACATGTATATCACTACAGAATTGTTGATTTTGATGTATGAAGCTGTGAGTCATCATGCTTATATCAGCACATGGGGTTGTGATTAATAGTTGAGTCAGGCCGTTCTCCAGAGAAAATCACTCCATTGTGTGCGGTTTCATCTACTGTGACAGCATGAGATTTATTGACATCTTTTAAACTCATTAGTTGTATTTCAAAAATGTGAATGCACTGATGGTTTTGTTATTTTTATTTGTTTCCAATATAGATATTTTATACAGTGGTGTGAAATTTTTTTTGTCCCCCTTCCTGATTTTTTTTCTTTTGCATGTTTGGCACACTTTAATGTTTCAGATCATGAAACAAATTTAAATATTAGTCAAAGATAACACAAGTAAACGCAACATGCAGTTTTAAAATGAAGATTTTTATTACTGTATGAAAGGAAAAACAAAACAAAAAACAACATCCAAACACACATGGCCCTGTTTGAAAAGGTGCTTGCCCCTAAATCTAATAACTGGTTGGGCCATCCTTAACAGCAACAACTGCAAACAAGCATTTGCAATAACTTGCATTGAGTCTTTAACAGCGCTGTGGAGGAATTTTGGCCCACTCATCTTTGCAGAATTTTTGTAATTCAGACACATTGGAGGGTTTTCAAGCATGACCCGCCTTTTTAAGGACAATAGGACTTAGGTCATGACTTTGACTAAGCCATTTTAAAGTCTTTATTTTTTTCACTCAGCCATTCAGAGGTGACTTGCTGGTGTGTTTGGATCATTGTCCTGCTGCAGAACCCAAGTTCACTTCAGCGTGAGGTCACGAAACAGATGGCCAGAAATTGTTGTTGCAGTAGCGGACCAGCTTTCCAATCAGGCTTTCTGCCTCCAGGATGCGCGCGCACACTGTAATGTTTGTAAACAGGAAACCCGTGTGTGTGCCAGCACAAAACAAACAACATTGTTACAACAAAAAGCAGTCCAAAATTTACAGACTTAAACTAGATCCAGATTTACCTTTTATAATAAATAAAAAATAAAATAAGGTCAGAATCAAGCAACAAAGTGCAAAACAAATGTGTGTAAAATGCAGGGTAAAGTGCAGGGGAACAAGACACCAGCCACAAATAGTTAAATCAGATAATCCTGAGTGATCTATAAAATAAAAATAAAGAAATGATTAAAATAACAAAGTAAAGCCAGAACTGCCAACCTTGCAGAAAAAATACTGGACATGTATGTTGTTGGATTTATTAACGCACTTTAATATTTATTGAAAGCAAATTTTTCACATATTATTTGCATAGTATTATAATAATGATAATATGCTGTATATTAATATATATTGGGAGAAAGCTGTTATATGTGAAATCAGATAATGTGCACCCTTATATAGCCAAAATTGAATGATCCTCATTTCATAACACGTCTTCGCTGATTCGACTGTGAGATTGGTAGTCGGATCAGGCTTCTCCTTTTGAGTACATGAGTTATATTTTAATGGGGAGCAAGGACTTTTTCACACAAGGCCATGTGTGTTTGGGGTTTGTTTTCCCTTCATGATAAAAATCTCCATTTAAAACCTGCATGTTTTGTTATCTTTGATTTAATATTTAAATTTGTTTCATGATCTGGAGCATTAAAGTGTGACAAACATTCAAAAAAAAAAAAAAAACAGGACGAGGCTTTTTCACAACAGTGTAGGTCTTGTTTTCAAGTGTGTAAATTTTAAATGTATTTTAGTAAGTGACTTAGTCAATACATTTTTCAGTCTACATTTTTTTATCAGTATGTTTGTATATTGGGAACAAAATGCTATAGCAGTACTAAACACTGTTTTGACTTACTGTACTGGTAGATGCTCTTACAAATTACGTTTATTTTCAAGATACAGAAACAACCCCTAATAGCTTGTGCAGTTTGCTTCTCAAGTAAATCAATATTATTAAATTTCTCTTTATTTTTTTCCTAGAAAACTTGAGTCTTTTTACTAAAAATGAGTCACAAGGCCTTTGTTTTGCCTCATGAAAGATGTTCAGCCTTATTGGACTAAACATTTTGGTGGATATTTAACCTGATTGCTTTTAATATTTTAACACCTTTCAGCACGCTGTAGCTTTAGGTGTCATATGCACAGAACAAAATTGTGGCTAGCGGTCATCCTAATTACTGTTAACACTTTTTTGGCTATAATTTAAAGTTTTGGTAACTTATGACTGCATCTTAGCATTTTAATGACAAAAGCAACATCAGTCTAATATCACAAGTCCTGAAATATCTAGGAAACAAAAGTTTTGGCTCAAGCTAAACACAAAGTTTATGGATGCGTGCCAGTGATGTGGATGATGGAGAATCTACCCTGAAAGAGGTTACACTTTTATTGAAACCTGCATCTACAATACACATGTATGATGCTAAATGCTAAAATCCCAATATATTATGCATGAAAATGGATATTTTACCACCATGTGATGTCCCTAAAAAGTTTTACCAAAGTTAGTAAATCTTATTTACCTTTGCATTTTCATGTGTGTATTTAACCAATTACATCATACTGCACTGTAAAAAATATGCAGAATTTTTGTCTGATCAACATATTTTTTATGTTACTTTAACTTTAAAAAAAAAATAAGTTAAACAATTTCAACTTGATTTTATAAGTTTTGTCAACTTTTCACAAGCCAAAACTTAAAAAAAGAAGGTTGAAACCAATTGCTTGGGGGCACCTACCGGTAGACAAGAGAATTGCAATACTGCAATTTAGCAAGAGATGGGAGCTTCCTGGTTTTAAAATACTGTTTAAATAAATTAGAAATATTTTAGCCACGTTTTTCTCAGTCTGCCCGATAAAATAATAAGATAAGATAATAAAGTGATAAGATAATAATAATAATCTCAAGAGTAACCGTGGAATCTCGAAATGCCTGCACCTACAAACAACTGTCAGCCAGCGTGCGCGCACATTCATGACAACACAAAAAACGCGTAAAATAGCTGGTACAAATATATGACGCTGAAGTGCCACCCCTAAATGACACAAAAACTGTCAAATGCCTCAAAAAGTCACGGTGCCACCACTAGCTGCCTCAAGATGAGTCCGATGCCAGAAGTGCCACCATTAACTGCCTTAAGATGCCGGAGGTGCCACAAACAAGATAAGTCAGATGCCTCAAGTGCCACTGCTAGCTGCCTCAAAATAAGCCAGATGCCGGAAGTGCCACTACTGATGCCGGAAGTTCCACTACTAGGTGCCACTGCCGCGATTTGAGCTTGGCCCTACAGAAGATTTTAAACGCATATTTTTATTTGCCTAATTTTTGTTCAGTTTTATACAAAGAATTGCAGATTTCATTTTTTTTTTTTTTTTTTGCAGTGTATTGCTATAAAATTCAAACCTTTCAGATGTATCTTGTACCTGGTGCAGATGTGGAAGGCGATAGCATAATGTAGATTTGTGGGGTCAGACAGAGCAGTGTTAGATAAAGAGAGGTCGAACAGCACGCAGTCAGCAGCATGTACAGTAATGTAGGCTACATGAGTATGTGTGGATGCTACCAGCTGTCTTTGATTCTGCTGTGTCACACAGGGACAGGGAATTTAGAGTAATCCTTCCAGATTTAATAATTTAATCCTTACTGCCTCATAAAGAAAGAGATGTCTTTGACGTCACACAGAAGACTGAAGAAGAAATCTTTTTTCTCCCTCTCCAGTAATTGATTCTGACAGCTTTGCCCTGTTATGTCTGCAGAGCCGGTGCCCTAGCAGATACATTTGGAGAGTTTTATCAGTTGAATGGGGATGAATTTTCGGCAGCAGTCTCTTTTTCAATCCCTGGCTTAAACTATAAGAGATTTTATACCCAAGTAATACATTCACTCAACATTTCCATTGATTTCACTAAAACTCCGACTATCTCTGAATCCAAATTTTGTGTAGCTGCCCAAAGGTCAAACAAAACTGTACAAAACTGTAACTATTGCATTTGATAGATTTTTTTTTTCATTTATTGGCAGTTAATATTAATGTTTTAGCAAACATCTTGCGATTGTGAACATACTTGTACATTGTTTTCCTGAAACTTTTTGATTAGTCTCAGTTGAATGGCTCAAATTCGTACATAGTCCCATGAGCAAAGGCGACAAATTGTGGCTCTCCATGGTGTCCTGTACCACCCGAACAACTGGCTGTGATGTAAGTACTGTACAAATGTCAACGTTTTTTTCGCTCAAGGCAATAAAGATCTACTGTGTCTAACTCGAAAGCTATAATAATGTGGAGAGTAGGTGGAAGTCTGGTTCACAAATGGAAACAAATTCTAGGAAATAAATGGGTGATGACAGACCGAAACAGACTATACATGGTGTTCTGTAGTGAAAAAGCTTTTGTAATATGTTGTATAACTTAATATATGTGTTTTTTTCTCTTTCTTTTAAAGGTGCAGTGTGTAAATTTTAGCGGCATCTAGTGGTGAGGTTGTGATTTGCACCCAATGGCTCAGTCCACTGCTCACTTTTGAAACGCATTGACAAGCTACGGTAGCCGCCACCGAAAAAACATGTCATTGTCAGAGACAACTTAGAAAAAAGTTTGTCCTTTAAGGGCTTCTGTAGAAACATGGCGGCACAAAATGGCGACTTCCACGTTAGGGGACCCTCGTGTATGTAGATAAAAATGTCTCATTCTAAGGTAATAAAAGCATAACGGTTAATTATAAAACAGTCTTTATACACCCCTGATAATATAGTTTTGTATATTATTTAGCATTTCTGTCAAGAGATCTTTCTAAAAATTACACACTGCACCTTTAAAGTAAGAATAGGACGGCATAACAGCTCAAGAAAATGAACATTCGGTTTGTTAAGCAAAAAGAGGCAATTGTAGGATTTTACAAGTTTTTTTGTACTTATTTGAAGCTCTACAAATATTGCACAGGTGACAATAGCAAACCACTGACAGATACATAATAACCAACTGATGCACAATGAAAATGAAGAAAGGTTTTATCAAAGCATTGAACAAAGGAATGTTTCTATGTTTAAAAGAACAGTATGTAGCTCACAGGCACACATTTTGTGGCACAATAAGTAATTTTCAACACTAGAGGTCACTAATCAAAAACAGCGTGGGCAGCTTAATGTCGTTATTAAAGGGTGGGGGGTTAAAGCTATTTCATTCATTCTTATTTATTAACACTGTTTAAGAGTTGCATGTTCCTCAAACATAGGCAAAATAACAACCCCATAATTCGTTTGTACAAGCATCTTGTTACGACATAAAGTGACGTATTAAGGGATTAGTGTCCTCTAGCGCAGTAGCTTATACAACCTGGTGTTAAGTTTTAAGGTTTTTGCCTTATACATCAGATTAGACACATTTAATTTAATAAATTTGTAAATGTAGAAATGGTTTCATAAACATTTGTTTTTTTCTTCAAATAAATCGATCATTGACTTCGGTACACTGTAAAAAAAAATCCGTAGAAATTGCAGCTGGGTTGCCGCCGGTAACTTACCGTAGATTTAAATTTATGTTTTTAACTGGCAACCTTTTGATCAAAGTTAAATGAACATTAAACATTTACAAGTCTTTGTCTTTAAAGAGTAAAACTAAAAAAACAGCATCAAGCAAAACATTGTGGGAAACAAAATTTGAAGCAAAAAAACAGAAAAAGGTTGATGATTATTTATGGTTCCCAGAATGATTTGCATGAGGCTGTTATTGTATTAACATCTTATTCTGTAAAGATAAAGACTTTAATATTTAAAATTTATTTAACTTTGAACAAACTGTTGCCAGTAAATAACATAAATTTAAATCTACGGTAAATTACCAGCAACCCAGCTGCAATAACATTGTAATTTTACGGATTTTTTTACAGTGTACACTTGGAATATTTTTTAAAAAAGTTGTGACTGTTTTGTATGCTGTGTTTATATCATATAATAAATAAATGGGTACTTTATTTGCCCTAAATGCCTGAATCGTGCAATGTGTAATAAAATACAATTAATCCTGGTGGTTTAAATTAAAATTCCTATCCCAGTACATGTGATCATAGCAAAATTATACCCCAAAATATAATTTTATATATTAAGTTTCACCTGCTGCAGGTAGAGGCACTAATTTAGTAAATGCATCTATTGGTCGTATTTGGTGAAATGGACAAACGACCAAAGCAATCGCATGTGTTGGAGAATGGGTTGTGTAAACGACACAAACATAGTGAATCATAAGTTATCCAGGGGCTGGCTCCGCCCATCTTACGCCTCTATGGGCTCGGGTTTTTTCCTGGAAAGTAGCGGTAGAACTGATCTGTCTTTTATAAATCTGATAAAACTAAATACTCTTTAGAGAATGAAATACTACTCTATAGGTACTCCAGATTTACATTAAATTAGCAGAAACCCTCTGTGTTATGTGACCTATGTGAAAATTCAAACATTGTTGTAAACATTTGGGATAACATAAGTACACATGTGAAAAAATACATTGTGTTAGTAGTTTTTGGATAATTTAATGGATATTTAAATGCGAAAATCATATTGACGAGTGATCTTCATGTAAAATCATTCCTGTCCAGGAGAAACAAATGAGATTTTAATGATATCTCAGATGTCAGTTTTTCAGTTTCAGTAAGCCATTTCCCATTCAGATCTATTTTCAACAGAAATTGTTGGGTATTATCACTGCTCCATAACAGAGCGGTTTCCCACTGGGCCAAAAATCTGATTAATGAAGTCTTTTTTACACCAAAACACACGCACACACACACTGGAGGCTATGACCAATAGAACTATTAGTCTAAACTGAATGATAATGATTTAGTTTCTGTTGTGCTTTTTATGTCTGTGCTATAAGGGTTTATTGGTCTTGCCTACACTCTTAAAAATAAAGGGGCTACACAATGCCACAGAAGCACCATTTTGAGCTGAATGATTCCATAAAGAAGCATTAACATCTGAAGAAAAAAGAAAAAAAGATCTTTGTGGTGAAGAACCGTTTGAGAACCACTGCTTGAGATTATAAAAAGGTAAGAAAGTAATGGTGCTTGTAAGATCCTTTGTCTGAATGGTTCTTAGGGAAACCAAACAACGGTTCTTTTATGGCATCGCTATGAAGAACCATTTGTAGCACCTTTCTTTTTTGAAGTGTATTCCAAACTTGTCCCCACGTTGCTAGGATGTTTTGGATGGTTGCCTGTTCATTGATGTGTAGTTGCTAAAGTGTTCTGATTGATTGTTAGCATGTACTTTTTAATAAAGCCATTTTAGGCATGTTGGCAAACAACATACCATCAACCAACACAATATGTACGATACTTGCTCTAAATTTCTCAAGAAAATAATATTAATATTTTAACTTGTATGAAACACATTAGGAGATGAGGATATTTGGACCTCTTGTGCTGTCGGTTATGTGCAAATGGAGCTGTTCTCCTCACATTTATTAGCTGTTTGACATTCAGGCAGTGGAGACAGGGATGGGGGAGGATGGGGTAGCCTTGGAAACCCTCCGCATCGGCACATGTGTGAGCTGCCATTGGTGGAGCCTGTCCTGATGTGTTTGGGTGTCTCTGAGCAGTTGATAACTATTCCTTGTGTCTGCACATGAAAAAGGACATCCCTGTTCTCTCTCTCTCTCTCTCTCTCTCTCTCTCGCCATGGCTAAAATCTCATAATCTAATTATGAGAGTAGGAGCATCAAAGTTTACATTACAAAGTTTAGGTCACGTTACCTGTTAATGCTGGAAATGTTGACATCTAATCGAAGCCAAAAATCTTACACCCATAGACATTTAGCTCTTAAGATCATATACAGCCATATGACCATTGAGCTGTTAAGAGTCTCCACATTTACAGACAACAATCTTAATCTTTCTGATTTTATCAGATTTTCTAGTCTACAGCTTGAATTACATTGCTTTATTGTAGATATATCGATTCAATGCAAAGGCAGTTGCTATGGCAACCTATCAGATCTGGATGGGAGCTTTTTCGCCCCCTCATACACTCATGCCAGGCATAGGGCCACAGAGATGTGATGTGTGACGGTTCCTATACCTCACTAACAGCTGTGAAAAGCATTTGATTGGACAGCTTGAACCTCCACCATCATTATC
The DNA here is from genome assembly GCF_030506205.2 of Paramisgurnus dabryanus. Classification (NCBI taxonomy): domain Eukaryota; kingdom Metazoa; phylum Chordata; class Actinopteri; order Cypriniformes; family Cobitidae; genus Paramisgurnus; species Paramisgurnus dabryanus. Next base: position 9,025,536 of record NC_133337.1, read on the forward strand.
TGCCTGCCCGCATAGAGAAGATCTTCATACAGGATGAACATCCTTTCAGAAGGTATGTTTATGTGGGACAATGTCAATGGTGATATGGATTAAGTGTACTGTAGGTGGGACTCCTATGCAGAAAGTGACCATCTGTTAAACCACACATTCTAACTCTGTGCCAAAACTTGCTGCCCATCCAGGAAACATTTTTAGTCATCACGACGTGCTACTGTGAAGGTGCTTCCAAGCAGAAGACAGTAGATATAGATGTTTTTCTGTAAAAATGAGGATTATTTTTAACCCAGGTGGGGTCAAAGGCGACAAACTTCACCGAGTTGCTGTTGAAATAAGTTAAGCTTATTCATTCAAGTTACAACCATTCATCAAGATAAAAATAATACGTTCAAATGACTTCCAAGCATGGGGCAACCTTTTAAACTGGTGGTCTTCTTCCTCTGATTACAGTTTTTCTGCTTACAAACTCTGACATGTAAATAAGAAATCCACCTTGGTGCGAGCACAACCACCTTTTAAAGGGGATGGAAGATGCGACTCTCATTGGTTAATTGCATGTTGCGCCCGAAAACACACCCATTAGTCATTACAAGAATATCAACAACCCTTTTAGACGGTGTACCAGGCGCATAGACCATTTTTACTGTCGTTAAACTAGCAAAAGGATGTGGACACGCCCTAAGCGAACTTGTGTCGTGCGTGTGACTGTGTGCTTAGGGGTTGTGCACACCAAAACTTTTAAACGTGGCTGAAAATGCCTGGAGGACGTTGAATGCTAGCTGTTTTTCACCTGAGTGCCAGCTTTCTTCAGCTGAGCACTTTGATAGCTCTGATACTTCAGCTGTGAGCCGGTTGGTTGCTGTGGTAATGTCCCGCACCTCCTCCACTGTGATTGGATGGCCGTGTGAGAACTGACATTGACAAGCGGAACTTTTCACACAAAGTTGAATATTCTCGGCGCTCAGCGCTGAGTAGGGAAAAAAACTTCTAGCTGGTGGCTTTTTTTTAAAAGGCCGAGCTTCCATTAGTAACAATTGAATTCATGCGCCGGCCACGGGCGTATAAGCTTTGGTGTGCACGTCCCCTTAGATTGTTAAAATAGGGCCCCTAAAGTTCTGAATAATTAAGGGCGTGGCCACTTGAGTGACAGGTAAACTGCCGTTGTTTTCACTACCTCAGAGCTAGGTGGGTCGTGGTTTCAGAAACCAGTCACCTTAGCTCCATCCACGTGCCTCTTTGCTCATTTTTGGTTATCCGCAAGTTCTGCGTGGCAAGATGCGACAACATGCTGGCTTCAAAATGCACAAATGAGTGATGTCACACTACATCCATATTTTTTACAGCTTCCAAGTTTATTATACTTCAAAATTTAAGGAAAACTAGGAATTGTGTCCTTGTTACCGTGTAAGTGGATTTTCCATCTAAAGAGAATGTAGGGATATTAAATAGGTTGCAGTTTGTGTCGTTGCCTGTGTGGACAGCAGACAGCAAAGCATCTAGACAGGATGCATACATAAGCAGGTACAGCACATTTACATGAGTAATTCACTTGAGCTGACAGCTGCAGACATAGATGCTGTTTGTCCACTCAGGGTAAAATCAATCATCAAGAAGCCATGCAAGGAAACTGTACCTTTTTCTCTGCTCATGCATACTGAACCTAAAACCCCTACTTAAGCAGAAATAACAAATCTGGTGTTTTTATGTCTGGAGTATTCACAAATGTGTAAGTCTATTGTTTCTGGAAGCTGCAGGCCCTGTTTCTTCACCTTACTGCCACAATTAAATGAATCACTTCATTTAAAGAGCATTTCACCAGACGAAAATCATCAGTCTGATCGCTCTGAACATTTATCTCGCATTTGTTGGATGCTTTTATCTAAAGCAACTCAAGTGCATTCAATCTGTTTTTATCCATGTATATTCCCTGGGAATTCAACCCATGACCTTTGCACTGCTAACTTAACGCTAGACCAATTAAGCTACACATGTTCAGGAAAAATGCATGGTCAAAAATGGTCCAAAGCTTTCACTCGAACAGTACTCTTCAAAAAGGTCCTTACATGTATTTTTGAGATACTACTTTGAAGCCTTTGGTACCAATAGAGGTACTAAGGTGCAAATGTGTTCTTTACAATGCATATAATAAACTGATCCTGATAACATTACTAATGTAATTGTTAGCAATATTAGCTTGTTTACAACATAGCACTTAAAGATTAGTATACACAATATTACAGATTTGTCACCAGTGCATTATTGTCTTTGTTAGCCTTTCATGTTTTCACTTTACTACTCGGCGTGTTGTATTGAAACACCTTCATGGACTGATCTCTCTGTTGTATATTGCAGGAACATACGCAGCATCAGGACCTTGTGACGTTACCCGTGTGAATCATTGCTGATGTTCCCATCGCTGCATGAAGCGGGTGATGTAAGTGTCTGTGTGTGCGTACTAAAATTGTAAACCAGACACCTCGCCTGAAGGCTTGTGTGATAAAACATTCAATGTCGGCACTAGGGACAAAATGCACAGGAATAATATCTCACTATCATGTCTCCAAAGATAGTTTGTCATATTGGAGACGTGCTTTTTAAACATGTTGGTGTCTTGCAGTTAATAGTGTACACTTTTTTTGTTTTCAACTATTGGTTGGGTAAAATATGCAAAACCAAACAGTTGGGTTGAATTAACTTAGAAAATGTCCATTTGACCCAATCTTGGGTTGAAACAACCCAGCATATGTTAATGTAAACCCAACAGTTGGGTTTGTCTAAAATTTACCCAATTGTGGGTTGAAACAATTTAGCATAGGTTAACATCATAGCTGTTACCCAACCATTGGATGAAACAACCCAACAACATACATTGACTTAAAACCAACGATTGGGTTTGTCTATATATTTTACCCAACCATGGTTTGAAAAAGGCCATTATATTTTTTCTAATGTACTAATTCCATTCAATGATGTGTGGGTTTGTGTGTGTCGGTCTGGTTTATAAAACATAAATCTCCCCCAAGAATTGTAAAACCTAAAATCCTGTCCGTTGGGCGACCAGCTTTTCTAAGGATTAGGTTTACGTGTCTGGTTAAGGGAAGAAAATCTCGGTATAAAACAAAAGCTATGAAAGAAAAGTCCCAACTGTATAAAACAAACCTGTGTGTGTTATCAAGTATCAGAATAAATCAGATTTTGATTAAAAAAAAAAAATCAGCTCTGACCTCGGCACAAAACGTACAAGCGCACACGCCGGTCTGTTTCAGCCACCAACACCCATCGCAAACTTACCGTCATTATCCAACACACCACCTCTTCATCTCCACACCTGAAAATCTCACTAGTGCCTTACTTTAAGGTTTGACCCGAATCCAAAGAGCATCGGAGACTGTCCTCATGTGTTCCGTCAGCAGGTTCTGTTTACACCCAGTCTGAGCAGTTGACGGTCGGTTATAACTGCTGCCGAGGGGATGAATGTCATGTTGGAGTTCATGTGTCGAACAGGGAGGGATAATAAAGTGTTTTCCAATGGCTGTTGGGCAAAGTGCTGACACAGTATTGGGCTGCTTGTGAACAGCTCATCGACAAACTCTGATGCTGGTGTGTGGAAAAGCTCAAAATCCAGTCCCATCTCATCCATTAATGAAGAAGACTCTGTCTTAATCTGACTCACTAAATCCTTATCATCTTATAAAGACCTTATTGCCTTACACTGTCAAAAAAATGGTCCCTAGCTGTCACTGGGCCTGCACCCTTTTTCAAATGTGTTCATGTTATTACCTCAGAGGTACATATTGGTACCAAAGAGTGCATATTAGTACCTCAAATGGGCATGTGTATACATACTTTATCTATGCCTAAAACCTCGTTCAGACCACCAGCGCCCGTCTCTTTCAATAAGGCGTTTCTAAAACTGGTTGTCATAAACAAATAAGTACCGTCCACTCCAGTAATTGACAAGAGACGGATGACATGAACTCCACTGCTTCGTTCCCATTGAAAGTCGCTCCCAAAAATCGCTCATCGTTTGCATACAGTTAAACTTTTCTTAACTTTCTTGATGTTTTTATAAACAAGGTTCGGGAGGAGCCCGATAATTAACCAATTCGGCACAGGTGCAACCCTTTTAGCTAACCAGCCTAAACACTACATATACATGCAGCCTACCTACCTCAATTCTGAAATCGTTTTCCAACATCCCTCTTCCACCCCAACTCCTCCCTCTAATCTGTTTTTTTCCTACTGTAAGGGCAAACTCATGAAACGCCCATCTTGTTGCAACAGTCACTTTCACTCGTGTCACCGGAAGTCACCAAGTTTCCTTTGAAATTAATGAGATTTCTTCGCTCTGCTACTGCTAGTCGCTGGTGGTCTGAATGGGGCATCAGGGTGTTTTCAGACCTGAGCCTTTGTTTTGGAACCTGGTGCGTTTTCTCCCTTGGTTAGACATATGTGAACCTGTCAATCGTGCTCAGATCCACACCAAAACAATGAGGTGGTCTTGGCCCGAACTCTGGAGCCACATAATAATCCCTTGAAGCTGCTGTCTCTCCATCCTGATGGACAACTTGCAGAACCATGGAAATAAACAGATGCACTCTGATCAATAAAGGAGAATTTCCTCGCACATGACTTGCATTAACAAAGTTTGCCTCGTGAATGCGAACAGAACCAAAATTGTAACATTGTAGCTGTTTAACACCTGATTTCGTGACAAAGCACTCAATCTATAGGTCTGAAAACACCCTAAATGTACATATAGTATTAGGACTTTCACTAAAAGGGTACTGCCCCAGTGACGGCTTTTGACAATTTTTTGACAGTTTATAGGTTTATAAACATGGCATCACGGGGTGGACTTGGGCTTGTACTGGGGCAATTGGTTGGTATTACGTGGTTTGTTTACCATACACTGTAAGGTACAAAAACTGTCTCTAAGATGGTACCCTTTAAAAAGATCCTTATAAATACCAAATATATGTGTGCCCCACTGACAGCTTTTGTACCTTTTCCTGAGAATTTAGTATTGAATAATTTTTGTCTGGACATGATAAATATTTATTGTATATTACCAAACGCTGCTACTCATGATATGCTCGGATACTGTCACTGTGCCGTGGTACCACTACTGCACTTTATCCTGAGGGTACTTTATGTTTTCAGTCTGTACTGTACGTTCTCTATGATCACATCGCATAGGTATCAATGGATGGAATACAAGGACAGAGAGTTTGTGTGTAACATGAAGAGCGTGCATGACACATACTCATCTGACATTCACAATCACACAGAGTACGTGTGTGTATGTGAGAGAGAGAGAACATTCAGATATCTGGGGGAGTAAACTCTCTCTCTATCTCTATCAGAACAGTTGGGATGAATCATCCACTTTTCACTGCTTTCCAGTCAGAGACTGTCAGAGTGTTGCGGTACATCACGCTTACACACAAAACATGGTCAAATTAGCGCAATCAAACGTGATGTGACCACAAAGTATATTTGTCTGTTCACAGTGAGCGCGAAAGTATTCACAATGCATTTACAGCCAATCCAAACATGAAGGGGCAGTTTCCCCATGTTTAGACTGGTCCAGAACTAGGCCTTAGTTATGTTAGGACATTTAAGTATTTTTTACAAACAAACCTTACAAAAAACATTACTGGTGTGCATCTTAAGACAAAACAACAATGGCAGTAATAGTTAAGGTTAAGATACGTCACGTGTTTTGAAATTAAGTCAGCTCAAACATGCATTTTAGTCTGGGACAAGGATAAGCTCTGTCCCACTGCCTCAAAGTGGTTAAAATACTCTACTGTTAATTGAATTAGGATTTTTCGACCAGTGAGATTTTACTGTGTTTTGACAACAGACTGTAAAAAAAGATGGACGACACAACGCCGTTTCCTTCAATTGTAATAAACTAAATGTAAAATGTTTGACGATGAGCGCTGAAGTTACGCAAAAACGTCAGTTTGGAGCCAGTTCATGTGCAGAAGAAATCGTCTGTGGAGCCCGGAGGCGGAGCCGCGCTATCAAACTTCCGCCCTACGTTCGCGCGCTCAATTCAGCCACGCCCCTTGAACGTCTCATTTAACTGGCCTGCTACTATAAAGTAAGTTAAATACAACTCATTTTGTAGGGGGAAATAATACATAAATTGAAAATTAATAGTTAGTTATATATTCAATCTTCCCTAAGGCACCATAGATATACATAATAAAGGCTAGATGTCACGTCCGCGCTGTTGGCCAATGGAGGTCGATGTCCGCACCTGGCAGCCATCTTGTCACAGTCAGCTCGCCCACTAGTAACAATGTGTTTCAATGGTGCATGCACTTTTTGAATAACCATAACTTGCTCAATTTTCTATCAATTTCTAAACAGTTTGGATTGTTATAAAAATCAGAGATTTACTTTTGAATAATGTTCATAAAACATGTTCAAGCATACAGAATTATAACCACTTTAATAACGTTTGTTAGAAACCAAACCAATTGTAAATCCGTCAAGATTTCAAGGAGATAAAAGAGTATTTGTGTTCATGCAGATCACTCACCTTACATCAGGTACCACAGATCCCACCGGAAAGCTTGCCTGTGACAAGATGGCCGCCGGTGATGACGTTAGGGATGCCACCATAAGACATCTAGCCTTTATTATGTATATCTATGACTATGTGAGGCACACCTGGTTTCTGCCCAGACAGCAGACAACCCAGAGAGCTGCCAACTTCGGCGCAGATCCGGCCCAGAGTCTTCTGCTGTGTGGGTAGTTTGTTACTCCAGTGTGTTGCACCTGATCAGGACAAGGTGTATATTTGCACAAATCACTTTTTACATTTATGCATTTGGCAGATGCTCACAGTGTATTTTTATCAGCATGTGTGTTCCTTTGGTATCGAACCCATGACCTTTGTGCTGCCAGGGCAATGCTCTGTCAATTGATTTACTGGCTTATTGTTTTATGATTACATACTACCGAATAAACAGGCCTAAAAACTCATATTCATGGGGAACCATTTTTAGCACTATAGCACCTATATAGCACTTTTGTAGAACCATAAGTGGTGCTAAAGCATGACTATAGCACCATTTATGGTTCAACATACCACAATATGGTGCTACACAGGTTCTACATAGGTGATATTTATAGCACTAAATATTTTTCCCTTATAATTATGAGCCAGTAATACACCTTTAGTGCTATTTAGCACCATTTTGTGTGTGTGTATGATTACAGATTTTATTGTAAAAAATACTCTATTCATGGGCATATTTATCACCAAGGGTGAATTTATTCTCTTACAAATGAACTGCAGATATACATCTCAAAACATGCACTATGTACAGTTTTGTGGAAAGCAAAACAAGGTCACACCATGGCTCAAAAAAATGTCATTCACAGATTCCCAATATACAGTTTGGTGTCGTCTGAACTGAAATATTTATACATTTATTCTGAACACAACATTTCTGCAAAGAGTGGGATTTTAGTCTCAAGTTTACCATAGATTATGAATCCAGTTGTGAATTGGATTGCAAATGCAGCATTGAGGTATGAATACATGTATGTACCCTTTGCGGTACCAATATGTACTTTTAAGGTACTAATATGCAACATCACGCATTTGGTTAAACAACACGGTTACTACTTTGTTTATTGTACATACATGTACAGAACACACAGTTGTGTTTACTTGTCCTTTAAAGACAAACTTTAGTGTATTTGCTTCACATCCTGCTGTTAATGTTAGTGTGTACGGGAGAGATGAGGTAACTCCACACGTACCCCAGGGGGTGAGAGAGGAGATTAGAGAGAGTTAGGAGGTATGTGTGATCCATCCTCGGGAGCTTGGGACATTTCAATAATGATGTATGAGCACTTGTCCTCCTGGGATACCCAGGATGTAACCCAGATTCTGGGTTCTTGCTCGGGCGTGCAAGGAGAGTTTGTGCTTTGTGTGTGCGAAACATATTGCTGTCGTGGATCATGTAGCCCCACTGTCTGAAACAAATAACAACATATTCAATCTTATTCGTGTCTTTATAATTTTCCACACGCCAGCTGAACGTGTCATTGCTTTCCGGCCTGCAGGCAGTGTGCATTTGACCCAGTGCAATCTGTCACCGCATGTTTCTATCCGACTGCTTAATTCCAGTTTGAACTGAAGAATGAAAAATGCTGTTATGACTCCATCTAGTGGCAGCAATGCTTATATCATTTAAATTGAAATTTAATTATTTTCAATCAGTTTGCAGACAGCAAGCAAATATTGTATGTACGGGTACAATAGATGTATATGGGGCAAGGTTACTACAATCACCTGCTTTACATTTGTATATGCCACCACACATAGTTACATGTTAAACAAGATACCAAAGGCATGTGTGAATCTGCATTATGAATGTATAAATCTCTATTCATGGCATCATCTCCTCACCCAGGGCTCCTTCACATGACGGCCTAGAGATGTTATATTGAGGTCCATCTGTCTGTCATCTCCAAGCAGGGCTAAGAATATCATGTGTCCCTGGAGTAAAATAGAAGCACACAGGAAAGATTTGTAAGGGATAATGTACTGTCAGTCGACCATTAGCCGAGAGATCACTGGACTTGTATCACCCTTATGGGATTTGTTTTGCAATAAAGACCATCAGCAGACTGTACATTATTCCTTTTATGTCGACTTACTGCTAGTAAATAATTGTACACATTGGTTTAAGGTGAAATATTTTACGAGTTATATGAGACTAGTTACATGATTTACTTAGAAGCATACTCGAAAATATGCAGTCTGATATCATTTAATCCCTGGATTTACATTTATCCCAGACAGCAAACAACTCCGGGCTGGATTCGTCCGCGTTTGCGGATGCATTTGGCAGACACTCTTATCCCAAAAAAATTATCAAAATATGCATTTGATCAGTATCAGATGTGACTATTTCTGTACGTCTGATATCACTAGATAGAGGGTTAACCAATCAGAATCGAGTATTCCTCGGATCTGCAAAATAAACCTAATGAATATGCTTATGTTAACAGAGAGATTATTCATTACTTGTCGGCACAAACTGATGTATTGGCAAACATCATGAAAAGCATTATTTGAAAAGTAAATGCTTTTAAATACATATAAATAAAGAGGGTGCATGTATAATGTTATTAACTACAAACAACATCATATACATGACTTAAAGGTGCTGTAGAATAAAAACTGTATTTAACAAAGTAAAGATGGATAATAAGAGCTCTGTACATGGTAAGGACATATGATGAGCCTCAAATGTGTTTGTTTTCTAATTTTTATGTAAACTTTGTGCATGCAAAAGACTGCTGGAAAACAGACCAATCTCAACATAGCACCGACTGTGATGTCACAGTCAAGATGTACGACCCCAACATTAAAGGTGGAGTGCACGATATCTCAAAAACGCTTTGGAAAAGAGAGTCGGGCCGACTACCAAAACACACTTGTAGCCAATCAACAGTAAGGGGTGTGTCTACTAACCGACACTGTTGTCTGGGTGGGTTGTGTATAGCGGGTCTATCAACAGAAGGTCCAGATACTATTGGGGTAGGGGCGTGTTTGTTTAGGTGATTTCAAATGTCAACACTGGCTTTCAGAGATCATGCACCTTGCCTTTAAACTACACATAAAATGAATTGCAAAGATTTAAAAATGTTTACTAATGTGAGTTACTGTAATGAGCCGCAGAGCTGAGCCAATCAAAGCAGAGCTCAACATTATTATTCATGACCCTTCCAAATAAGGTAATAAGGTAAGACCATTTCACTCAAAAAGGGGAAATCCTAGGGTTGCAAATGGACATGTAACAATGTTTCTGGATAATATTTGCACTTAACTAAGGTACATACCTTCTATGTAAATATCCAAGAACAATTTAACAGATTATTTACATGCAGTCTTTGGCACTTTTAAAGTAGGGTGACTTTTAAACTGAAAAGCGGGCACATTTTCCAGTTCAATGGTCAAAATATAATTGAAATTGAAATCCTATTTGTTATAAACAGAAACAGGGCGAAAACTTTTTAAATGTTTTCATCTTTTATTGTTGTGGGTTTGTGGAAAACATAACACACACAAAAAAAACAGGACTGCATTGGGAAAAGGTCTGGTCACCCTATAAAGTCTTAAATGAAAGTGATATAGTAGTCTTGCCAGATTCCTGTATTTAAAAATATTGTGAAAGAGACTCCCTTAAGTGTTGTGATATAGACTGGTTGTGAATACATCCAGTTTATTTTGGGGCTTTAAGAGCTCTAAATAAGAGTTCAATTGAGTAAAGGTGTTTGTGAATACTCTGATAAATGCTTGGTTGGTTTAACACATGGTTGGGTCTTGCTTTGTTTATACTTTACAACGATGGGTTAAAATCCACCCAGCGTTTGTTAGGATGAAGATGAGAGCAGACAGTAGTATGCTCACTGCTGGGTTTATGAAGACTGTTTCTGCCACAGCGTCAAGTAAGGTGAAGAGTGGACTCTGAAAGGTCACAGTCACAAGAGAGTGGATCATATGACTGCAGTGACATAGACAGAACAGCTCTATTACACACACAAGCATGCACGTACACACAGACCCATTACACTGTGCATTTGTCTAAAACTAAAAATATAAAGTGCATATCACACACTGATATTCACATAAATATATGCACTTCTATAAATGTTCTGGGCAAGTACAATGTATGAGTGACATACAGTAATAGAGTTGCATTTATAAAACTGTCTTTTATCTCTCTCTCTCTCTCTCTCTCTCTCTCTCTCTCTCTCTCTCTCTCTCTCTCTTTAGGGACGGGCACATGACGGGATTTGTAGGAAATGTCATGTCCATCACAGATGACCCTAAGAGACATGAAATGATCTGTGTGTCCTTGCAGGCTACATATAGTACCAGTTTCTTCACATCTCGTTACATTACACACAAACATTTCACACAAGTTATATTATTTGTAAAACCCTAATAATTGTAGTCTAATGACTTTTGTACTTCAGTTTCTTTAAAAGAGTTCAAGATGTATTTAGTGCCAAGACATCACACATCACACTAAATATTGTTTTTGTGTGTGTACATATTTCCTATATTTTCAATAATTGAGCAAAAAATAAATATCAATGGTCAGTAAAACTTTGCAAAAACAACAAAGTGGGTGGACATTTGCACTGTATAGCTACAAAAGTTGTGTTTTAAAAGTGGTTTCAAATTTTTCCACTATCTGAGACTTCAAACAGGTCAAAACAGTTAGGCTGGATTTACACTGCAGATCTGGATGGCCAACTCCGATTTGTTGACTGTATCAATATTTTTTTTTTTACAACCCGCTAGGTCATCTTTTTGAAGTATCCAAATCTGCATTTACAATGAACACCTGGCAAAATAACTCAATGTAGACATATTGACCTGAAACAACTTAAACCACTAAGGAAGTAAAATGTTTCGAATGCAATGGACAAAGATGAAATGATTATACAATGTTTAAGTACAAGATTTTGATCAAAACAAGACATGAAACTTCAGCATTACACCCTGATCTTATGAAAATTTGTATGTCTTTTACAAGTGAATCATATAAAGCCAAAGTCAAAGGGGCGAAAGCAAATTGTACAAAAATGTACAAATGTGTACGAATTCATACAAATTAGTAACCTCGTAAAATACGCATGAATTGCCATGAGATAATGTGGCATAACTCCACTAAGTGGAGCCATCGCTCTCTATCGCTAGTCATGTGATTGCGGGTGGTGTCCACCTGAGTTGTTGTCATTTGCAAACGTTGTTTGATGGGAATATCCATTCTGTCCACTTACATGTATACATGTATCCAATTTATATCCGATTTATTTCCACATATGAATGAGGCCTGAAACAGATCAGAGAATATGTGCTTTTTCCTGCTTACACGGGTTCTGGATAGAGGGGATACAGCTACGGTCAAATCGCGCAAGATGTTGGGTTCAGGAATAGGTTTAGGGGTTGGAATAGGATGAAAACAGCACTCAACCGGCAAGATTTCACAAGATCCCTTTAAGCCACAACCGTTTACCCATTCCTGGGTCAAATCCGATTTGTGCCACATGAAAGAAAAAAATCTGAATTGATTCCCTTCATACATGCAGTGTGAATGCACCCTTATAGTTTAATATCAATGTTATAGTGAAAGACTACTTCAAATGTCATTTTAAGCTAATGAATTTTATTTGTGCACACATGAAAAGAAAAAATGCCTTCTGAATTGAATTTTAAAAGTGATGTTGGGCCCTTAGAAGAATCGCTTCTTCCCATCTGCGTCAGTCCACATCAATTGCCGAATCCAGACGTTGTTTCATGCCCTGACTGCACCACCAGCACAGCGAGAACAGGTAGAGGGCCAAGCATGTTGGTAGATCGCATAGATAAGCAGTTACAAAGATCACAAACAGAATGACTGAACAGACGAGAGCTCTGGTCACATTACCCAGAGACCAGAAGTCCCTCCACCATGACAATAACCTGCTGCTGCTGCCCATGCTGGATGCACTGCCCACCCAGGACAGGTGAATTTTAGGTAATGTGGGGAGTTCATCTTCAACGTCCATGCGCTGGGGTTCATGTATGGGCTCAAAATGCTTCTCTTCATCTTTTTGTGGCTCTGAATTGTTAACATTTATGTTCAGCGTACATAAATTGCTCTCTTTAAACCCCAGACTTTCACACCACAAGCAATTCTGTGTTTCTTTTTGAACGCTTTCCATTTCTTCTCCTCGTAGCCCTCTATAAAACTCACTTTCCACCTGTTCACCGCTATCAAGCTTGCTGGCTTTATTTAGATCTAGCTTTTCAGAAGATCCCTCTGTCTGTCTATCTGTGAACGGCTCGTCTCTGATCCTTGTAAATGTCAGGGTGTCGTTGACCGCCCTGCGTGTGTTTTCTTTAACCTTTGCTGGCGTGTTTGAGGTGTCAGGATGGCCCATGAATACCTCAGGTGAGATTCCATCTACGCCTTTGGGAGTCTTTAGGTCATGTGCGCTTTGAGCTTCCTCCTGCGGCAGGGTGATGTCGCAGCTTATGTATTTATGGGTTTGGTGGTCACCGAACTCCTCGAACACTCCCTCCTCCTTCTCTGGCTCTGATTCACAAGAAGCACTTGTTATGAACCTCGACTCTTCTCGATGTTGGTAATCTTTAAAAGGACCAAAGCCCCAGTCTTTTGATGTCTCAGTAGGGGAAGATTGTAGTATTTCCCAGGCACTTGAGTCAACAGATCTTTTGCAAGTGTTCAAGGATTGATGCGTTTCTCTAACCAAGCAAAGAATGCTCTCTTGGTCCTGCGTATCTCTGTCAGCGCGTTTCGTATCATCACTGCTCAGAAAAGCCTCCCAGGCCTGACAAGCCGATGTGGTGTGATCTTCATCCAGATGGTTCTCCCGGTTTGTTTCATCGCAGACATCATGAGGTTTTGCATAGGCAGGTGATGTCGTTTTATCACCCCAGTCCAAAGAAAGTAAAGGGATCTGGTGGAACGTTAGTATTGGTGGCGTGTCCATATTGTGTCTGCTTTGGACAATCGGCACATCTTCTATGTTAGGTATATTCAGCTTTGGGGTGGACCAATCTCTAGTACCTTCAATTGTGTGAGAAAAATTGACTAGCTTAGGTTCCGTCTGTTTTTGAGAGAAACAGTCCTGCATGTGGACCAAACGCGCAGTTCTGCGTTTCCTGCGACGATCCACCTGTCAATCAAAGAGACAAGAGTGATAGAAAAGCATCTTAGGTGGCCACCGTGTACCAGTTGAAATAATAGATTTATTTTATTACTGCTCTCAATAAGAAAGTTCACATATATTAATAGCCTACATGTGATCGATTGTTGACGACGACGTGTGGAATGAGCAAGGTTGTATTGTACAGCCTGTGACATTACCAGCAGTTTGAACCACACATAAGTTGCATTCTTTGCATAACTCATCATCTGATTGACTGATAAACTCACTGACTAACTTCTATTCTGTTGAATTCATATTGTAATTGAGCCAAAAATTCAAAAGATTATATAACTGCAAGTACATTTGGTATCCAAAGTCATTGTTTTTTCTGCTTATTTTAATTATTGTACAATTTGGTATTTTTTGACATTTGATACTCATTGTCATAGACCAAAAGATGTTACAGGCCAAAACAATGTATTATTTTCCTGTAAAAAGTGCCTTATATAGCTGAAAAACAAAAGTCAAAATTCCTATTGTCCACACTTTCTCTCTTTTCCTCTCTCTCTCTCACACACACACACACACACACATATCATGACTGTCAACACTGTTACTATACCTTGGTAACAGAGTTGACAGTAACAGAGTTGAAACTTATTTAGACAACAGGAAATCATGACTTTCAGCCATATAAGACATCTTTTACAGAAAATAATATTTTGGTATGGCCTTCAACTTATTACACAGCTCATTGGAATGCTTGATTCTGATTGGCAAGTTGCCTTTTAAAAACATATTTGACATTATATTTACAAATAGTGTGTTTGTGACATTTGAATGTCTTGTCTTATCTTAAAACTGAAAGTAAACTGGTTTTCCTTGCTGCGTTCATTTAAAAATGAGGTAATAAATTCAATATTTAATGTTCCTTACTTTACTTATGAGGTAAATAGCCGTGTAATAAGCACGTTATCACAAAATAAGCCCTTTCAGTGTAATACAAGACACCCTTCACGTCTCGCTTCACGTCGAGTCCTGATCACACTGTCGGGGCTTATTTCAGCGATAAATACCAGCTGTCTATACATTATCCCTTACGCAATCCATGACAATGTATACCAAATTATTAAAATAATTAAAAATATAACCATTTGTAAGCTGCTATAATCATCCATATAAGTATAGCAGACTGAAATTCTGAAACTAGCTTTTCACACACAAGGCTTTTGACTTTAAAGACGTACAGAGCACGAGCTGTTTTCATATTGAATATTTTATTACGCTTGTCAAATTTTTGAGACTTGACCAAGAGTTATAATGTAAAATAACTAAAAGGACAGAGTTAGTAAATGATAGAAAGATCATTTTCAGATGAATCAGCTCATCTGATGTGTGTCAAAATGACAGAAAGCTCATTGATCATACCAGAGGTGTGCAAAAGTCCTTAAGGGATTTGGGGGAAGCAATTTCTGGTATTTTCTCAGCTGTGCTTTCCTTGGTACGTGTGGTCCACGGAGCAACTTGTTCTGTACAAGAAATAAAACAATCAGTTTTACATCATCAGAATACCCCCCTCCCATTCCAGATCTATACACATGAAACCCACCTGAGATCTCCCTACTCATCTCTGTGGGTGTCGTCTCTGTACAGATGACTTTACTGTAAATAAACAGCAGAATTTGAATCACACACAACCACATTTAAAACATATCATCTGCATTTAAAACAAAAAGTTCACCATTGGAGATATTTAGCTTGTTCCATTGAGTTATACAATACAAATTAAGACAAAGTTTTTGTTTTATCCGAAAATAGTACAAACCTGTACTTTATAAGGAAAGCTAGATATTTGCATAAGTCTATGTGCCTATGGGATTAATAGAGCTCTTGGTGATTGCTGTGGTTTTCTGGTTGGTTTGTACTTTGCCTTTAGGGTGTTATAGAAAAAAATCTCATTGCCAATATGATATTCTAGTACCACCTTGATATACAAACATTGTAAGCCCGGTTGCTCAGAAAACCAATAGCACAGCACTCTCCGACAAACCACACATGTTGAGCTATCATTCATTTATCATTCATGTTCGTAGCACAGTTGATGCAGTTTCAATTAAATTTTTTGCATGCGCAAGCACTGCCAATAAACACCTTATTCTGTACACTGATACACTGTGTATTATATCATTTCCCACCTGTTTGTTTTTAGACAGCTCCTGATGCCTTTGTTGTTATTCTCCTCTATTAACTTCTCCCTTTCTCTCTCTTTCTCGTTTTCTTTCATTTCAGTCCTCCATCTTTGATGGCAGAACACAATGTAGTTCGTCCCTCTGTTGTTGGCCCAAAAGGTCCCAGCCTGGCTTTCGTACCTTAGGCAGAACTCTACCCGCGTCCCTTCGGCCTCGAAAGGAGGTGTCAACATGAGCCGGAAAGAAAAACGATCCGTTTCTCCGTCGCTGGAACCGGGCACGTACTCCGCAAGCAGGTCGAAATGGCTCTGCCAACCGTCCAGTGTGGTGTGGACATAGACGGCCTTATGGAAACAAAGGTTAAGAACACGGACGATTCCCCGGATGGTGGTGGATCCGGGGAGCAGTTCGATGCTCTCCAGCTCCAGCTTCTGGTCCTGAAGTCTCATTCGCAGCTCCTGGTCAGAAGCTGGGCAGGTGAAGGGACAGGACAGGTAATACTCTTCAACAACTTTGCCCTCCGCTCCCAGCAATCTCGCCAAATTACTCGGACCTGATGAATCTCTGTTGTCGTACTCCTTCACGGAGACCAAGTCCAGGCCGAAGGCATCGGCGAATGATACCTTCCTCCGTATGACTGCTGGTGGAAGCTCGGGTTCCTCCGATTCATCGGATTCATCCTCGACACCTCCTGCTGGAGTCCGGTCTGGCATCTTTTCTAATGTGTCTTTTTGTTGTCCGTGTATCATCCAGTCTCTGCACGTGCAAGAGTCCAGGTCGGGCACAACGGAGGGCACGAGCCCTTGTGCGGACATGCCTGCTTGATGTTTTGTGGTTTTGTCAGGGGCAGTTCAACTCTAACTCAAATGCAGCGTGACTAGGCACACAGCGTCGGGTTGCAGCTAAACATTGTGCTGTTGCCAGGCTTAAAAATAGCTGTGAGGGCTCCCAAACTATGCTTGTGTGCCTGCTGCAGTCCCAGAGAGTTGTGGGGAACTTTAGTGTGACCTCTCATGAACCTAAAGCTTGATTGAACAAACTGATGAATTATGTAGAGGAAACAAGTCGTCACCTGCTCGAATGCTTGTTTTCTTTGCTGTGGTTATCTACAATGGTTGAGAATACCTGGTTCAGTGCACGATATTAAAGGAAAATACGATATGTGTACAGTCTATGGATAATGCTTTTAGTTTGTAAAATAAATGTAATATACTATTTTTTTAAATGTATAACCAACATACATTTCACATTCAGGGTAATTTCTTTGTCTCCACAGTCCCTCTACTATCTGCATCAACTTTAACTACCCTACTGAAAAATCCAGCTAAGACCAGCTGGTGAGCTGGTTTTAGCTGGTCTCCCAGTTTGGTTTTAGCTGGTATTGCTGGTGAAGCAAGTTAGTTGTGTTTTGGTCACTTTTTAAGCTGGTCAAGCTGTGTTTTGGTCACGTTTTAAGCTGGATTTAGCTGGTCAGGCTGGAAGACCAGCTGACCCACCATCTTGACCAGCTTTGGCGGGCTGTGAGGAACAGCTTAAACCAGCTACTGCCACCTTAAACCATCTTATGCTGGTCTTAGTTGGATTTTTCAGTAGGCTATACATAACTTTTTTGTGGTATTACAGTCATTCAGTTATTGCAAACCATTGCTATATGCATACTGCGATATGTACGTTTGCAATATTTCAGTACTCTTTCTACCCTATTTTGCCGTCTAAAATTACAATTATTTTTTACACTTTGTTTAACAAAGCTAAAATGTTTCCTAGAGCTGTTTGTAAATAAGTAAATATATGCACTAAGGTTAGTCAAGAATCAACTTTATACATTAGCTATTTAAATGAACTAGAAACAGCCTCATAACACCACTTTGCAACTATTAATATTCCCAAAGGTCTCAAATATATAGGTAGATGTGCTGCACATCTGCCTTATTAATTATGTGAACACAGCAGCCAATAGCAAGCAACAGCGGCAGACTGTATTTTTCTCAAACAGCAGGTTCCCGTTGTGACAACTTACCCCATGCAGACTGCCAACCTGTCATAGCGGGACACAACATGGGGTAAGTTGTCACGCAAAGTCAGCATGTGTTCAAAAAGCAGTAGGCCTATATTTCTCACCATTCAGTAACAGCAGTAAAGGTGTTTAATTTGTCTTCAAAAATTACCCCTGATAAATATTCAATAGTGTTACAGCCTAGATCTCTGTCATATGCATTACCAATACTGACAAGCACACATTTCTAATTGTTTGCTATAAATTAAAAACAACTTCATTTAATGCATTATTATAGTTCACCACTAGGTTGTACTGTCTGATTGCAGTTTTATGCCCTCCAACTGTTTTAGTGATGATCAAATGTGGGTTGCCAAACATTCCACTAGGTGGCAGCAATCCCTCACGTTTCATCCCCATATGCTGAATGTTTCCTTAAATTATTTTTCTAAATTTCACATACGCATTCATACGAATACATTTTTATTTGTTTGTTAATATTTGTTATTTGACAAGGTGCGTTCATATTTTGTTTATTCTTTCTTAAAACTGCTACTCCAAATGGCATTTAGGTTGTGAAAAAGAGACAGAATCTAATATTTTTTCATATCATTGAATAAAAATCATTCACACCTCTACGGATACCTGACAGATATTTATTAGCAGTTTTTGTAAGCTTTAAAAAATGTCTTACAAAAACAAGTAAAGATCCACCACAGTGCCCTTATTTACATATCCATTACGAAAATTAACCATGTTTTTTTTTTTGTGGTAAAAGTGTAGTAACCATGTTTTTTGGTATATTGATTACTATTAACAAAACCTAGTTTTACAACACTAAGCATGGTGTAATTATGGTTTTTGAAAACAGTTTTACTACAGTAACCTTATTTTTGTTTGTTTGTTTCAACTATAGTAAAACCATGGTTAATTTTCGTAAGGTATTAATTTCTGGTGTTATGCAAATAAGCAATACTCTTTTTTATTTTAAATCACTACCCGTCCGTTGTTTAAATCGATATCACTTTTTAAACACAAATATGAAATAGGCAGAACATGTATATTAAACATTATTCAAAAAAAGAGTCCCGTGATAATAAAATTGGAACTGCAAATGTCTAGATTGTTAATCAATATAGAAAAGCATGAGAACATTTCTTCACGAGACATTTTCCAGCAAATAAAAAACTGTACACAATTGTAGGCTTCAAACCAGAAGCAATTGCGTGCATCATTTTTAGGTGTTTACTCATAAAAAAATCTAAAAAAATAAAAATAAGCAAATGTTTTGTTGATCTTTACTCCAATGTTTGACATTTATGATTCAGAACAATTGGTTCATTTGAATGTTTTGGAGTGTGTTGGGCAGCTGTTGGCCAGGTGTGTATTAAATATATAGCTAATAAGTAAAAAAAGGAATTCAAATATTTATACACCTTTAACTTAACTAAACGTAAATATAAACGTAAAGAGTCATGAAATGGAATACAAATAACATCACTTAACCACAATGCACAGAAATCCTCTGCTCTTTGTTTAAACACTTACATTGCACCTCAACGGATTTGCCCTGCAAGAAAGCTTGGCATCAAAAACAACGCACGTGGACGCGCGCGCACGGACACAACTTCTAATGACTTCGTGTTGTTTACCTAGCAGGTGGACGTGACGTCACGCGGGGGTCGCAGCACGCCAAAAAACAACAACATCCTTCTCCGCCCGAATGCCTCCCCGCATTCTGATAAGCTAGCCCCCTCCAAAAAAAACCTCGGTGTGTTGAATCTCGATGCAAAAAAACATGCCGCTTCGCGTCACGCGAGCGCATTCAAACAGGAGCGCGTGTGTTCCCCTCGCATTTTTTACTGTTGCATCGATAATAACAGCAGCACACTGACCTGAAGACAGCAGCGTGCAGACAAACGCGAGCGGAGGAATATCAACAGCGTTTATTTACGCTAACACTTGTTGTCCTGTTCGGTTTTTAGCGGTTTTTAACAGTTGACTCGTAAGCAAGAGAACACGTGCGTGCGCGCGCCTCTCGCTACTTTTTATCCGCGGAGACAAAACGATTGTTTTGGTAAGTTTTCAGCGTGTTTACGCCTCTCGTATGCACAAGTTTTGAGTTCTCCTTGACTTTTAAGTTAAAGATGGGTTGAGTTGGCATTTGTTGAATGTTTGTCTGTGTTGTTTGTGCTGTGTTGATTGCTTGTTTTGACAGTATTTGTGTTGTTTGAGAGTTTATGGGTCAGTACGGTGATTTTCCTCTGACAGATCTTCTGCGTTATCTCTTACTACGTTAAATCTTTTGTTGATTTAGTTTAGATCAGGTTTGTTTTAGTTCTTTATTGTTGTTATATTGGCGTTAGTTTTAAAATTATATTTGTGAAAACAAACATAGCCTACGTTGTTTTGATGTTGCTGACATTTTCTTCACAGAAAACAACTGGAATGATTGTATTGATAACGGAATTTAAATATTCATAAATGTCCTGATATAAAATTATTTTGTAAATATACAGGTTCTAAAGTGTGTATTAAATATACAGTCAAATTGATTTTACTCTGCAAAGTATTATTTGTCAAATGTATTCAAGTAAATAATCTTACACATATATTTAACATTTCTAGAGTAAATTTGTGTAATATAGTGCATGTAATATTTTTTTGTTTAATGTTTGTACATAATAATCAGTCTGATATTTTGACATCAATCTGATTTTTATTCAAATATAATAGTACATACACATACACACTATATTATGTGTGTGACATGTATAAATGAATAGATATATTTCACAAATAGATTGAATGACATAATAATTACATTGTTAATAATTTCCTTATATTAATAAGTTAAACAATAACAATATTTCCATAATCCAGAGTGAATGCATTTCTTTTATTTGCACACGAAGGTTGTAGGTTAAGTCACAGTGTTGAATTTGTGTGTTAATGGACAGCACTTTTGCAATAGAGTCACATTTAATGCCTGCACTTTGTTAAATATAGGACTAAATCAATAGGGTATGCAATATTTTTTAAACATGGTGTAAATTATCACAGCTGCTATTGGGGTGGCTGAAGTGTTAGTTGCAGAAGAACGTGTTTTATTCCAGCAGGTGAAGTGCAGGTGTGCATCACTAAATGCTCTGTCGCTTCAAAGAGGCTAAAATAGCAGTAGTAAAATTCAAACGGTACACACACCTCAAAACGTGCTTTGTAATGTGAAGCCTTTCCATAGAGCCACGCAGTTCTTCCCAGGTGATTTTAATTAGCACTGTTTCAATGAGCAGAGTTTGGAGTGTGATGTTTCACATATGACATGTGTGTGTATGGGAGGGCATGACAGCTGACCTGTGGTGAGGAAGGGGGGCTCGAACTTGAATAATCCTGCTGTTTTTGCAAGCGTTGCCTGATTACTGCATTAATCATTGGCCGGTGTGTGCGTGTCCTTACTGCTGTGTGCTTTAATAGGAAAAAAGCATGTCCTTTCAGGATTAATGTGTGTGCATTGTGTAAAACAAAAATCATCCGTCCAAATTAACTTGCCACGGCAAGTTGACTAGTGTGTGTTTATTCATATCTTTTTGTTTCGAAGGTTTTGAGAGGTGGACTGACAGTAATTTTTTGGTCTCTCCACTGAATTGTTTAGCATCATTGTATCTTTTTCAAATTGTTGGTATGGCTCAGATTTACCTGGCTGGGACCTTCACTGTTCTCAACAGACCTCTTTTTTTGGGGAGGGGCATTAAAACATTCACAACAACAACAAAACTAAGGGCAAAGGGCCGTGTCTGATAAGTGACGTATTACCCCGTGTACGTTTTCATCTATTCATCTCTAAAGGGGTTCGTAAAACTCTAATGGCAATTAAGCCGAATAGCCTACTGTTGTTATCCATGTTAACTTCACAGAAATGTTTCCATGACAACCTCCGTGCACATTAAAGCAACCAGAGGTGATCGAGACTTTTCTTCCTTTTCTCATCCTCTTGTAGAAGTGGAATTATTGTTGACAGTTCTGGCCTTTAATGGCACTTTGGAGCCACGTAAAAGTATTTGTTTACTTGGATCATATGCTGCTAGCTGTCAGCCTCCAAGAGATTGACTTCTTCAGATAAAAGACTGTATTACATGCTAAAGACATCATCTGCACTGTTATTATCCACATCAACCTAATGATGTTTAGTGTGCTTCTGAAACATAGATGCTGAGTTTACTGCATTTTTTATGCTCTTAGCCTTACTGCTGATTTAACTAAGAAATGCTCATTTTTTTTGGAAATCAATTGGTTTGAGTAAGGGTGTGGATATTCATTTTATGGATGTATTGTAGTTGATGTGTAAAAGATTATTATGCCATTAAGTTAATTTGAGGTTTTGTATTTGATGGCTTAGATCTTTGTTTTAAACCTGCTGAATGTTTCATTGCTGAGAAATGCATTTCTCATAACAATAGCTTCAAGCTTTTGCTTCAAGCGAATCTGAAGTCTGAGGTTGTGAATGTGACGGCGGTTGTTCACAGAAATTATATCACGTGACCGTTGTGTGATATCCTACAATAGCGGTCAACCAACAACGATTATTTGCCACTGTGACAGATATACTAAGATCAAATATTGAGCAATGTTTCTGAAATTAAACTAAACATTTAATTTAATTTTTACTAATCAACAAAATCTCTGAAAAGGTGGTAGGTGGGTAGCAAAATTACTGTTGAGTATGAAATATACAAACAAAATTCTGACCACTATCAATACTTGCTATAGAGTATTATTAATGATAGGAACGTTTTGGTCAACTGACCTTCATCAGAACATATACAGACCTTTTAAATACAATACTAACCAATGAATAGAAAACAAACCTAAATGGGCCAATCACAATCTCTCACGTCATACTGGGGCTGCACAATTAATCAAAATAAATAATCAGGATTACAAATACGAGGTGAAACAATTACAGAATCACCAAAAGCCTCAATTATAGCTGTTTATTTTTTGTGCGTTTTGGCAGTATGTTCAGGCACCAAATGCAGTGGTAGATCTGAAATTTTAAAATTAATAAGTTGCCATGTCTTTTCACCATTCATTTTGTATTTTTTTTTACTGACAAAATACTCCCATAATTATTTGTTATTATTTTCGGAATTTACAATGCAGCTGCTTCACAGAAAGTTATAAAACATTTTAAAACTTCAATGTAAAGTTTATTAATCATCAATAATACCCCACAATAACAATATCAAGGTTAATAATAGACAATTATGATTTTTGTCATTATTATGCAGCCGTCATTCAATTCATAATCTTAACTATACAATAAAAGACACTTAACAACGATACATAAAATTTACCTAAAATTACACAAAACAGAATATTAATAAATACATGGATGCATTTAAATGGTGACAAAGTTGTCAATGGATTTTAAAATTGATTGCAAAATATACTCATCTGACTAAATATCAACCTGTCATTTACTAATGCTTGTGGGATTGTTTCATTTTTATAACAATTTTTTAATACATTTGCTAATATTCTGAAAAGTCATCTTGATTTTAATATGAGGAGTTCATATGCAAAACCCTTTGTGTCTGACATGTTTCTTGTAAATTAGCTTTTTTTATCAGACTCTTAATGTATTTTGCCAACAAACGGGTATCATATATTATCTTCATATCTTTTTTTTGTAATATGAATGCTTGGTGTTAAATGGTTCTTCACAGTGCTGCAATCCAAGAACCATTTTTGGTTCCTCAAAGCAGTGGTTCTCAAACAGGGGGCCCTGAGATGGTGTCGGGGGGTCCCAGTTTAATCACATTTTATAAAATAAATTAATTTATCATAAATTCTGTGTAATTAAATCTCAGAAAAATAAGGCTACTAACCAACAGCACTACATTGTATACTTTGATATGTTTTGTTTCATTCAAGTTTTAAGTTTTGGAATGTTTTATGTCCTAAATTTTGCTTGGGGTGCCATAAAGGGATGCACCATACATAAGGGGGGGGCCACACGCCGAAAAAGTTTGAAAACCACTGCCTCAAAGAACCATTCAGTCAACAGATCTTTAAAAAAAATATTTCTTATTTTTTTATAATCTGAGGAATCTTGTTTAGGTAGTGTAGCATTGTATTAAATGAGGGTCTTTACTTTGGTCTAACTAGAAGCCCAGGGTAATGTGGGGGGTGTCATTTGTAGTGAATGGCAAGGTCAACACTGCTCAGACCAAAGTTGCCGGCAGCCTGTCTGTACCGTAAACAATAAGCTACAGAATGAGGAATTACGGCAGACTGACATTGTAGTTGTTCCTGATAAACATTTACCATTTATATAGCATTTTTTGTGAAATTAAATGAGTGGTGGACGTTTTCCAGAAATCTGTTGATTGCGAATAAAATCGTAGTGTGATGTATTATAGCTAAAACATGGATATTTGACTTATACTGTACATGATCATACTTAAAACAACTAATGTAGGCAATCATCTAAATATTACTAAACAAAATAAGGTTAAAAGCTCAAAGCTGTCACCAGTATTAACCATTACAGTAGAATTTATAAACACTGTCATCTCTGAAAACAAATTCTGTTAGCAAAAAGCTGCTTGTTTGAAACACAGAGGAATGGTGACAGTAACGTCTCTTGACAGGCGTATTAGACTGCAGAAAGAGCATCCGGCCTGAGGCCGTGGGCATATGGTACCGCCTTCTGCTGGTATGCCTGTAAAAGAAGTTGCAACGCTGTGGCAGGGTCACGATGGGCTCAGGTTTGTTCCTCCTGTCCTCTCTAAATAATAAGAGGGCAAATTAATGCTCCTTTTCTCCGGGGCGGAGCAAATATATTTAGTTTGACTTTTTGACCTGAATTGTTTTCTAGGAATTGTTTTACTGGGCACAGAGTTAATGTGCTTGACCTTCGCATTTTGTTGTTTCAGAGGAACGCCTGATTTAGTTTGACATTAACGTTTGTTTGTTTTTTTGCACATGCTTACACAAAAGTAGCAGGATGTCTTTTTTAAACATGTGCTTTTGTAATACCATGCTTTTTGGACATGTACCATAGTAATACCAAAGTAAATGGTTATTTGTACTAGTTTGTCATCTTAAATATGGCAATCATGGTATATATAAAAATATATGCCATCACTTTACCATGGTACAGTATTTTTGTAAGGGTATTTGCATAAAATGTAAATATTTGTGCATAAAATGTAAATATTTGTGCATAAAATCTAAATATTTTTATTGATATATTACCTATTGGCAGAGGTTAAAAAATGTTGACACCATATCATCCACCGTAACAAACTGTTGAAAATACAAATGCAGTGATTTTACTGAAACAACATTTATTTTAATAACTAATAAAACTCAACAACATTTTGTTTTGTTAATATGTATTTACACCTTCACAAATGTCTCTTCAAAGTCAGTATGCATCTATGCCTGCAGGTATGTGTGTGTATACGTGTGTGAATGTGTGTATTGCTTTGTTTGGTGTACAGGGATGTCTTTACAAGATGAAGGGGGGTAAATTGTACTCCTTTGTCTTTGATTGGACCACTTACAGCATATGGCTGCAACAATGCAATAGTTTATTTCGGTGATATCTGATGAGTGGTTTTTAATTTAGATTGTCACTTCTGGCAACCAGCAGGGCAGATGGTGTAGATTCGAATGCCCATCAGAGCCTAAACAACCTCCAGGCAGCTGTTGCTAATAAACTTTTTTTCTCTTGTTTTTTTCCCGATTTCCCCCCCACGCAACACGTTTTAGGTCAAGAGGAGTCAAACCTGTTACAACACCTGTTTCTGCATATGTAAATCTGTTGTTTTGTCATTTCATTAAACAAGAAAAAAAAGGCAACGGTCCCTCGTGGTTGCAATGTGACTGGCATCGAGCCCACTTGGCAGAGGCGAGATGGGGGGGTAAGATGTAGAAAAGACAGCCGTGCTTTATGTCGTACGACCGTGAGGCCGTTGGATGCTGCCACTGCCTAAGGCAAGGGGAGATTGGGTAGGGTGCATGGAGAACACACATGCCTGTTTTTCCTTCAGGTGTGCAGAAGATGACTTGAGGTTTAACCAGTGGCCTAGTCTCCACAAAACCAATCACAATAATACTGTGGTTAATATATCGTTGGAACGTTAAACTTTTTGGGAAAAGTTTCATCTTTAATTCAAACACTTTCATGTTTTGTTTATTTGGATAAACCCCTTGAAATGTGCTATCTTGTTTTCAAGGGGTCCACAAAACGCATGTGTATCTTGTAATACACTGTAAATTGCTTTGTATAAAAGCGTCTGCCAAATGTGTTAATGTAATGTAATGTATACAGATAGAAGAGAATAGGAAACAATGTATAATTTTCAATACAAAACACTTAAACAGACCACAAACACATAAACATGATTCAATTAAGATTACACAACATTTCCAAAATGGAAATGATAGATAAACAACAAAATATAATGAATCATTTATAATCCACAGTTTAAACAATACATATACACAAAAACAAACAAGTATAGATATTGACAGTACCAGTGATACCACGAACAATCCATCTCAAGATATGATGACAAAGATGATTTAAATGCATCTCAACTACAACATTCACATAGACATCCATTATCAATGTGCTTCATTTTTAAGTACTTGCGTCAAATGAAAATAGAGCAGATCTTTTAGAAATGTGGATTATTATTTTGTAGTGCTTTTTGTAACTGCTCCCAAAAAAACATTTTTCCCTTTCAGAAATTAGACATTCAGGCAACCAACTACTCGATTTGTAAAATATAGTTTTGTACGTCCCTTGCTGCCATGCGCTCTCATCGCTCGTGTCTTGTGTTAGTCAAACCCCCACTATTGTATTCCCATTGCCCCCTCATCATCTGCTATGATGTCACAGTTGTGCTCCAAGCCACATGTGCTGGTCCTGTGTGTGCACTACCTCTGGGCTTTATTGCCCCCTCAGCTGTAAACTGCTGGTGCATGTAGATTTTAACCCTAACTGAAGCCCAATAGCATCAGCACTGTCCTCATACCCTCATACATTTTTCCTCTCGCCACCCTCTTTTCTCCAGTTGCTCGAGTAAATTGTGGGATTTGAGTTGTAATCCCATCTGTATACTCGGGACGCAACAAATATGGCGTGAAATTAGAGGTTACTCCCCAAATATAACACCTCGGCTTTGAAGATTACTGTCATCATTGCAGCACCAGCGTACCGTACGGTAGCGCTCTCCTCCCACAATCATTTAACTATGAGATGTGTCAACATGTACACGTCTGTTGCCACGGCAGCCCATGTTTTATTAGTTACACGCATCCATCTTACAGTACCTCAAGGCCCGCCGCAATGCACGCTGCCACTCTCGTACCTGAGTGCTTTAATTCAGTCATTAATATGCGGTTAAACCAGCAGTAACCCGAGCTCGGCTCGGACGGCCCCCTTCGGTGGCTTCCTTAATCCTCCCGTGCCGTTAAGGTATCCTTTCTCTATTTAGCACCTCTCCGCAAGCCTCTCCGGAGCACAGCGCCAACCCTCTCTGATATGGAAGTTCATTAGGGACGAGCCTTTGATGGGCCAGCTTTTCATGTGACTGCGCTCTCCAATACCTTGATGTAGAAGCTTAAGAAGGCATTGTGCCACCGGCGCGTCTTATTTAGATCTGCATAGTAAATCAAGCCGAGTAAATACCGTAGAAGCAGATGGAAGCAAGGAGATAAGACCCAGGCGAACAATCGCATTTGTATTTTGTTATGATGTTGACAGCAGCTAAAATTCACTAATCTAGCACCACTGATCTGCATTTCAAAGAAATCTCATTTAGCAGCGGGGAGGATAAAGTTCTTTTCATTGTGGCGGCTTTTTTAGTGCATTCTTTACTAATTTATCTGTCGGAGATTTAACGGCGGGCCGGGCGCGGGCAGCATGCATGTTGCAAAGGGGATGTTAAATACCATGAAAGCAGTAACGTCTAGACTGTGAACCGGGGGTAATTACATGTCCACTGATGAATGGAGAGACTCTGAAGATTCATCTTCGTTCGGGGGGCCTGAATCGTTCGACCGGTGCTGATAAGGCCACGTTCGGCCCCAGTCAAAAATATTACGCCCCGCAACACGGGGATGGTATTTACTTGAAAAGGTAAAAAATTATTGTGTACTGTAATCTTACTTGTTAGCATAATGTCGTCTTTCATCTGTATACTTTGCATTTATGCACCCTTGATTTGAAATGGTTTATCTCGACTTTAACGCTGGGCCTCATGTAAATATCAGACAGAGGCATTAGGAGAACCTGTGAATAGGTAATGCAGTGTGTATATATAATTTTAATAGTATTTAGAGATCTCTTTGTATGGCGAATTGAAACGGGTCTAAACTCTGCATAGTGAGGTCACCCAGACTAATGACATCGGTATTGCTTTTCAAGTTGAATTAAATTGTATGTTTTCACAGTCCAGAGCTATGGGGGCATTAAAATAAACTCTGAGGCAGTTTAAAATGAAGTGAACATTGGGAAAAAATAACACACTTCCAGAATGATTATGTTGCGGGAGTTACATTGCATTTGCTCTGCTCAGTTTGTGTACACAAACGCACTTAACTCTGATTTTGATAATAAATCTCTCATTCAAATGTTGACTGAGCCAGAAAACTATTTGTGCTTCAGATTTATGAGAACTGTATATGTAATTGAACAGGATGATGATGTGTATCTTAATACTTGAGCTAATAGACGGTTTGTGCTGTTCTGTGCAGAAGTTTTTAACACAGGCATGTGATGCTGTGGCATTTGGCAGATTTTGTTTGCAGAAATACTTATCCATGCAACCCCCTCACTTTTTTTTACAGTTCATGAAGCACATACCACAGGATTCAGAAGCTGTTAGTTGCCTAAAGGGGTCTTTAGGAATCTGGGAGAGACCGTTCGGTTTGTGACGTGCGCCTGGCTGTGTTCTTCATTGCCGTGCCATACTGTAGTGAACTGTACTCTTTAAAAAAAGAGGAAATATGTTACAACTTGCAGTTTTTTGTAAGAATAAAGGTGAAGCGAGCTGCACACGCTCATTTAGTCGAACACGTCTGTGAGTGTCAGCAAAAAATGGCAGCAACCTCGATGGAAAGTTTGATTTATGCTCGGTTAGTTTTAACCTGCCAGGCATGGCAAGCTGTTTCCAGGGCAAAATTGTTTCCTTTTTTTTTTGACGCATATTATTTTTCAGAATATGTGTGTCAATCTGAAACCCGGCTGAAGATACGTACAGAGAAACCAAAGTGCTCTCTGTTCAATTATTCAATTATATCACATTCTTGTCATATGATTTAAAACAAATATAAACTAATGAAAAATAAACGTTTGAAATGAATTTCTAATTGTGGCATATTATGTTTCTTTTTGACAGATTTCCTCAAACTTGGACTCGTCTCTCCCAAACAAACACGGACATCAACTGAAAGTTTCCCCTCAGGGTAAGATCGGCAAAGACAGCTTCACTTGTACTTCTGTCAACACTTTCATCTTTTTGGCAGATGCACTCTTTGAAAAAGAACTAGAAAAGAGAACGATCTCACAATGCCACAGATACACACACGGCGGCACGCCGACGTGAAACATGCTCACATCCAGTTATTTGATTGACCTGTATTATGTGACAGACTTTGTAGTAATTACTTTAGCGGAGAGATGAAAAGCTAGTACACCTTGTCCATCACAGAATATCTGCTGTCTGGATGTCGGCGCTGTCATTTTTGTGCCGCTAAACTACTGACAATTACGTATATACAGGCCGCTGCATGCAAAACGCAAACGATTGCATGCCTCAAAGAAAAACATGTGCTAACTTTGTTGTGTTATATGTTGGTCAGGATGAGACCTGGTATGGCCGTTGCTGAACGCCAAGCAGAAATCATCTGAAACCAAGAAGAAATCGGTGAGTAAAAGCAATC
This sequence comes from Paramisgurnus dabryanus, assembly GCF_030506205.2. Classification (NCBI taxonomy): domain Eukaryota; kingdom Metazoa; phylum Chordata; class Actinopteri; order Cypriniformes; family Cobitidae; genus Paramisgurnus; species Paramisgurnus dabryanus. The sequence continues at coordinate 9,055,386 of NC_133337.1, forward strand.
TGCAAAGTGCTCATTTGCATGTTCGATATGTCTGTCTCACCCATAATTGATATGTTCTCACAAAAATCACTTCCATTATATATTCCATCAAGCACATCCAGAGAGGAGCGCTAATAACCAAGAGTCTAGGAGCCTCTTAAAGATTCTCTGTGAATCATGATAGTCAGGACAACTTACGGTCGTGATGCCTTCGGCGCAGCTAGAGAGGTTACAGAGTTTTACGTTAATTGCATTGTTGCATATAGCAAAGCAAGTAAATGTTTGGAGTGTGCTGTTGGAGCTCTCTGGACCTTCAGTGAATTAAGCGCCAATGACAGTCTGTCACCATGTAAGTGCAAATCGTGCATAAGGAATCCCACGGTCTGTGAGAATGTAACCACTGATTATTGTGGTTATCGTCATTAGCGATACTATATGACATTGCCAGACGGGGTGCTGCAGTTGCGAAGGGTAAATGAGAGAAACCAAAGATTCCAGCAAAACACAGCTAGTCGAGGTACTTTATGCAAATGCCAATGTTTGGCTTTATTTGATGATCAGAGATCTGCTGAGGGTCCAGGCAACTTCCTGTAGCTCAGTTGGTAGAGCAGTCTGTTAGCAATGCAAAGGTCACAGGCAGATATGTTGATGAAATGTATAGATTGAATGCACTTTGTATAAGTGTCTGGCAAATGCATAAATGCCATTATACCAAGGGTTTTATGAATGCTTTATTCTGATTAGTTGAGAAATGTTGCACAGGTACGCACTATTTTTCTTTAAACGCACAGCTGACCTGGCAAAAGTCTTAAAATAACCACCAAAGCAATGTCTGTGGTAACCATGGTACATGGTATAAGCTAAATAATTGACTCCAGTCCTTTGAATTATTTGAAAATAATGCACACTTTCGGTTTATCACCGCTTTGCGACACTTTACCACCTTTTGTGTGCATACATTTCGAATGATTCAATGGCCCCTTTATCAGTTATTCCATGCATATCGTACTACTCAAGTTTTTTAGAAGAGGTCTTGATGATTTTGTAAGACATACATTATTGTCACAGCTCAGCTTTGGGCCCAAATTTGTGCTTTAATTATTAAAGGTTAAATAGTTAAAAGTTCCAAATAATTTTAGCCGTAAAGGCCTGCTGCTATGTACTGTATAAACTCCAGCGAGTCCTTACACTTGACTATGTAAAGCAGTCTCTATCAGTAAGGGCATTTCAATCCATTACTCTTGCCTTTGAGGTGCAGGCATGATTAAAGTCTGCATTTGCCGAGAGGTTGGGTGACTGGACTTCAGCCAGAAGCTGAAAACCCCAGAAGTCTCCGCCTCACAAGACTAGACGAAAACCCAGCACCTCTCTCACCAACCTTAAAGAGATTTGAATATTAGTTTTTAATTTGAAGAGTATCCACTTAAATCTTCAAAGATGAACTCTTAAAGCATATCTGTTCTGGAACAGAAGTCTTCTGATCAGAGCGTACAAAAAAAGCTAAATTGCCCCCAACTTCACATCGCCAATGCACACACGTTATAAAATCTACAGCAATTAAGCGTATCTCACCCGAGTTTAAAGCAGAGGGATGGAGTTGCTCTTCGGATGGCTGGTCCTGCACGTTCCCGGCTTTGAAAATTGATTTCTTGTTCTAGTAGAGCGGCTGTCATTTCCATCTAAAATGGTTCAGCGGGAGCCCTTTCACTCCCTGGAGTGGAGAGCAACCTCCATGGAGCTTTGCCCTGGACACTCGGAGCACAGACTATGGAGCGATATCAAAGGAACCGGACTGCGTCTCCATAGGCAGGTCTCATTGTGTGGCTGATTTGGGATTGGAAAGAGGAACGTAGTTGGGGACAAAAAGACGAAAAGCCCAGTTCTTCCTAATCTTTATCCCCCATTAACCCCAGACCGCTCCAGGGATCAGATGACTGGTCAACCCCCCCATTTCTCATCTGTATTGAATATCTTAAACTTTAGAGTTTTATGAGGAAATGTCCAAATCATCAAAGGTACACTTTACAGTTCTGGTCTGACTCTCAAACTCTCTCTGCTTCATTGTTTTGTCTCCGTATTAGACAGAAGGAAGAGGTTTTTTTGGATTTAGACCAAGTTTCAACATTTCTGTTAAGCTAGATTTGGGAGAGGGCTCGTGAAGCCATGCTGTGTGCAAATTGGAGATTGAGTGGAGGCTGTTCACACATCTTTCTTTAAACGTGTATAGAAGTAATGTCGGTCACATCAGAGATGCCTTCTACCTGACTTACTTCCAAACTTTAACTTGGCTCTCAGGCTGGCATTACGTACCAGATGATGCATCTGGCTCAGATCATGTGGCTCAGAGCATTACATTAGCAGTGCAAAAGGTTGTGGGTTTGATCCTAGGGAACACGCATACTTCAAATGGACTGTCGGTCGCTTTGGATAAAAGCATCCGCCAAAAGCATACAAGTAAATGTACAAAAACGTACACCTTTATAAGTTATTTACATACAAGAATAGCTCTTACAGACAGAGAAACAGATAGAGTCTGGTTTAAAAAACATAGCAAGAGTTGACCTGAGAATAGGTAGGAGTGTGCGGCTTGCTGCCATCATTCCTGATACAGGAGACAGACCAAGTCAATGAGCTTATTGATTCAGCAGGAGTGCAATGTTGCAGTCTGAATACAACCGGAGTCAGTCTCCTTCACTACCACTTTTGTTCACCTCACTCATCTCTAGTCTTTTAATTCTTATCCAGCATGTAAGTTTGTTGCAAAGCTTTAAGTCATTTTGCACCAGATGGCATCACATTAATGTTAGTTGTCCTACGTGGTTTATTGCTCTGGATTTTTTCCAACTGCTGAAACGATTGTGAAATGAGAGCCTGTTTCAGTCATGACATCAGAGTGGCCTGACATCGGTCTGACCCTATTGCTCCAGGTGGGAGGAATTAGCCAGACGCTTTGCTTGCAGGTGATCATGTCCAATGCATTGGTCTCAGGTCATCTCGTCTCCTGCGTCACCCCAACAGGGCTGAACCCGTTTTCCCAACAGGGCTGAACCGCGTGGCGAGCAGTGCAGTCATGAAATGGATCACAGTGTGGGATGGACATGGGTCGATTATGAGTGGTGGATGAACATGTGGGATTGCATCTATATAATTGCATTGCATAACTCCAATAAGAGTATGCGTTAAACAATCAGGGTCGGATTAGAAACTTGCATTCAGACAATTGTCAAATCAAGTCCAATTGAGTTTTAGTTGCAGACGGACTAAACTTGGATTACCGCATGAAATGTGTTAGAGAAGCAGCAGTCGATTAGCTGCTATTGGTTTCTTGGAACCAATTTATTTAGAGGCTTTGAACCAACTGACTCTGAAGGATTTTGGCATCCCGTGGAGTTGTAAGACTCCTAGATTATGTGAATAATTGGCCACAAAAAGGATTCATTTAAATGTAAATTAGATTAAATTAGCTTAGTCTCTTATTTTTATGTGTATGTGTGTGTTTTATAAAATGTATTTCTTCTCACAAGAACTTGTGCATTTTTTGAATGTTTGATATTTTATATAAACAGCTAATGTTATTTTCCTCGGAGTAAAGATATGTTATACGTCGACCGCTTTTGAAATACTTTCACCGTTTGAATGCTTTGTCATTCACAGAGAGAGCTTTACCACAAAAGATACAAAGCAGCCGCTTTGTTCTCCACAATAATTTGATCGTGGTTTGAAAATTGATCTTGCGGAAGGAGGGTACAAGAGCCTGGAATTTGGCTTTCCTACCATAAACCGCAAGCCCATACAATCAACCCGTGTCACGGTCACCTGCTTTGATAGATGTGAAACTGTTTGTTGTCCGGACAAGAGCTACCCCGATTCGGGTCACATGCCCGTCTGATGCTGAAACGTTGACGCCTGCGTTGTTCTCGTGAAGATTTGTGCAAATGTGTCTCAGAGCGTCTGTGCTGCCAAATCCTGGGAGTGTTTGGAAAGGGGTCTCTGATTTCTCTCCGCTGTGTATGCTTCACGTTTGTATCCCCCTTTCATGAAAGCTCTGCCTCTGGGCCAATTTTGTGGTCACACTACCTGATTCAGAGGCTTGTAGAGTGATGTTGACTGTTGAAGCCCGTATGAGATTCTGCATAAACATGACCTTATTCACTGAGAGACCAAAGAGACAGGACGTCCCTCAGCCCTGCTCACCTGTGAAGGCTTTTTCTTTCGTTTTCCTGTTCTGTCTTTTGTCTGCTTCTGTTTTTGTTTTTAATTGTAAGTATTGTTGGCTAAAACTTCAGACATAAGCATCACTCAGGCTGCACCCACAATAATTTGGATCAATTGAAAGTGTATCTTATCTATGTTTTTATGTCTTGTTTATTACGGTGTACTGTTAGCTCAGCTGTTAATGCATTGTGTTAGCAGTGCAAAGGTGATGGGTTTTCCCAGGAAACACACATACAGATAAAATGTATACCTTGTAATGCATTGTAAGTCACTTTGGAAGAGCATCTGCTTAACATACTCAGAAAATTGCTGGATCATTTTCAACCCAGCTTTGGGTCTGTATTGGGGATGTGCATTTGTCATTTTTTTTTTTCATTTCGATTAATACTTAGGTCTGAAAAACAAGTACTCGATTAACTAGGGGCAGGGCAATCAAAGGGGTGGGGCGTACACGTTATAGGGAAAATGAAAATATTTTAATAAAAAACCTCAAATAAAACTTAACTCTTTCACCGCCAGCATTTTTAAAAAAAAGTTGCCAGCCAGCGCCAGCGTTTTTCATGATTTTCACCAAAGTTTAATGCCTTCCAGAAAATGTTCTTCTTTAAATATATAAACATACAATATACCAAATGAAAGAACAGACCCTCTGCTTTCAAACAAAAAAAAAACCGTTTCATCCTACCTTTAGTGGTTCTTTTGCAATCAGCTTTTGAATATGGGTAGGTTTCTGCAAAAACACCAAATTTTGAGCAAAAAGCAGAGATAATTCAATTTTTGTGACAGACTTTTCATGGAGATCCCATTCAGAGCGATCTTTAAAACAGACACGGACATGCAGCCGCTTGCCATAGGGCAATACTTCCGGGTTTAAAAAGTTGCGCCACCTGGTGGATAATAGCGGTATTGCGGAGAGACGGAAAATCTCGTCATTGGCGGGGAAGCGTTTTCTCTTAAATGACGAGATATCTCGTCAATGGCGGTGAAAGAGTTAATTTTGAAGAAACTATGACAGAACAAAGAACACATACTATATTATTAATGAATTAAATGTTTTTAACAGAAACCTCTAACAGGAAAAGCAGCGTGATGAAGTGAAACTAAAGGGTTAATAAACACAAACTGATGCACTTTCTATATGACGCACTCTACATAACATTAAGCCTTATATAGAACATACATTTATTATACAACATGCATATATCTGCACAAAATGCAAGACTTAAACTAAGTTATGTACATCCCATTGTGGATGTGCACAATAAAAGCGCTCTGGAACACGTCCAGCCAAAGCACAAGCTTCATAACATTAAGCAGCTTTTGCTATCATTTAAGCTAGTGCTGGGCGATAATTCGATAACGATAATTTTACCGATATAAACTTTTTCGATAAACCGATAAGGACAGTTCGATAAGTGATCGATAATGTTTACGCACTGTGCGTAATGTTGCGCAAGCACTTCCGGATGCGGCATGCGCTCTTGGTTTACAATCACAGTGAAAGTTAGACTTGAAGGAGTGGAAGATGAGGCAAGTTATTCATTTATTAGTAGAGACCTATGATTTTCGCGATGCGGATAACGCGGACGGAATCACGGAATCCAAATGCGCGGAAACCTTTTCTTGTGTGTAATGTTGGACGCGCAAACAGGGTTCGTCAAACACAGCAGACACAATAGGTGCAGTATACTGTACTTTCATTCAGCGTCCGCCTTGCGCACGCACTCGTCCGCACAGCTTTAAAAGTATATTTACAGGACATTCACAAATTCAGGAAACTGAGGAAAAGCAGCAGATCCACCACTGCAGTGAATATAGTGTTTGCGTATGTGCGCTCCCACAGCAAAGTGACACTCTTGACATCCATTTATCAGCGTGTATAGCTCGTATATGTATAACACACGAGTGATCACTGAACTAAGTTTTCTTTCTTGTTTAAGTGCACATAAACAGCTGTTACTCAGTAGATTGAAACTTAAAGCAGTCTGTCTTGGGTCTTAAAGTGACAGTTGTCTGCTGCTTTTGTGTCAGAAATGTGTTGATTTCATAACAAATAGATTTACATTTAATACAGATGCATTAAAACAAGATTTTAGTTTTTGTATTTGTCATGTTCTGAATAAAAAGTAGTTTAAAACCATTATTAACTGTCTGGTTTTTACAATTTTCATTCAGGAGCAAAAATCTGCCTTTAAATTTGACAGGAGTAAAGATTTGTAATTTATCATGATAATTATCGATATCGACTGATATGGAAAACATTTTCTCGATAATTTTTGGGGTTATATCGCCCAGCCCTAATTTAAGCGATTGTCTGTATGTCGTGTCATCCTCTCACCTGTTTTCAGACAGGATGTATGCTTGTATGGCTCTCTGGTATCTCTTGACATTTGAGGTTTAAATATGAAATGATATGAGGGAACTTGTGATGGCGCTGTATATTTTGCATCTGACTGACTGACAGCATTGCGCGGATCGGCGGGTTAATCATGCATCGTAACATTACTGATGTCATGCACCGGTCTGTTTAGCTCTACACAACGTCAAACACACGCACCTAGTCTTTACTACCACAGGTGCTTGTAATATTAACCAGACATCCACATGCCACCATAACCACAAAAAAACCCCACATGATCATCGTTTTCGTGATCAATCATCCAGTGTTAATTTTGACAAGAAATTTTTATTTAGTTTTAGTCTTAGTCTTTTGACTATAATTCTTTTTAGTTTTAGTCAAGTTTTAGTCATCTGATTTGTTTTAATTTTAGTCTTATTTTAGTCGACTAAAATTGCTTGGTATTTTAGTCAACTAAAATAAGTAACAGATTTATTAGATTTATTGTTTACCTCTGGTATAGGAAACAAACTTAATCAAAATATATATATATATATAAAACACAACTGTGTCTTTAATTCAACACAACTGTGCCTTTATTTCAATTCAAAAGCTTTTATTCAGCAACAAACACTGCCATGGTAATGTAAACTATAACTAGCTGCCAATTCATCATTAATAAAAGAAAAGTTAGGTCCAGATGTGAACAGTCACGTTTCACATGACTAATCTAAAAATATTTGTTATATTGTCATCAAGTAGAACATTATGAATATACTAAACATTAGTATTAATCAAATGTATGTAGCATAATGTATTTTCAAATTGGTGTTCTTGCCACGAATGACCGCTCCGCATGCTTTACACTTTGTTTTGTTTTGTTTGTCGTCAAACGTGAAGTGTGCCCACAAGTCTTCCCTTCTTTTTCTCCCGGCTGTGGACATTTTGTAGCTCTTTTAGACATCATCTCTACGAATGCCGTCTTCCAGCGCGAGAGCTCGGTCGAAGATTGAATACCTTCGCTCACGTCTCTATAAGTCAGGCTCTGATTGGTTCTTTTCTCATGCAGCCTCGCCTGTTCCGTTTTGCCGATTGGTTCTTTTGTTCATTCCTCATATCTCTCCCTTCTGCTGATTGGATTTTCGTCACAGTCTATTTTCGTCTCGTCCTTTATTCGTTGACGATAATGTCAATCAATTTAGTCATAGTTTTAGTTTCCATCAGTGACTTCTTTTTTAGTTTTCGTTTTGTTTTCGTCCGCAAAAATATATTCGTGACGAAAATAATGACGAAAATATTTAGTCAATGAAATTAATACTGCGATCATCAATGCCACGTTCGAGTACTCGTGCCCATCCCTAGTCTAAATGGGATGGAGCCAACCCATTAGATTTTAATTTAACCAATCCTGGGATGTTCTTTCAATCCAAAATGCTGAGATGTTTTAACTAGAGATGCACTGTTATTAAATTTTTTCCAACGATACCGATTGTCAATTATTAAGACTGAATCTGCCGATACTAAAAGTTTGGTTGTTATATTACCTTGCATTTACTAAAATCTAAAGATTACATTTTCTGAATTGTATTTATTCACATAATGGCCATTAATATTGAACATTAAACTCTATACAACATTTTTCAGAGCTTAAATGTATTGCATTTTCATGTTCTCTTATGATTGACAGGATAAATTGGCTATGACTATCTGCTGTTTTTAGACTATTGGCCAAATTTTAACCTGTTGTTTTGTTCATTTGGGTTTGTTTGCTGGGTTTGTTGAAAATAACCCAGAATTGTATAGGGTAAATGTACAGATAAAACCAGTGACTTGCATGATACACATGATCAAAAAACAGAAATTAGGATTTAGAGATCATCGCAAAAGATATTTGCATATTGTTGTCTGTAATTTTCGTATGCATTTTTCTGTATTCGTTGTCTTACAAATTTGTCACGCATACAGTCCTTGCACACTGTATCCTATGCGTATTAATTTATCTTTTTATTATAATTATAACTTAAATAACTAAATATCTATTAAAATTCTATTAAAAACAATAATACAAAATGATAATCGAAAAGACAAATAACTTGATTTTTGTTACTAATACGCGTGGAAAACAATCTTCTAATTTTTAAAGCCCCATACAGCTTGTGCCTATGTGCTATGCATCACTGTATTGTAGCGTTAAAATAACAAACTTGAGAGAGCGGACAATACTGTACATCATCTTTAAACGTTTATTGTGTCTGTCAGCACAGTTCCATAATGTAACCCATGCTGTCTAAATGAGTGGGAGGTTTTCATAAAAGATAAGTAGCCTACGTTAATCCTTGTCTAGCGATTCCAATGCTCTAATTAAACATCTAAAATGATCTTTATTTGTACGTTTTCGAAGAGATGCACCGCCCTAATTGATTAACCTTATACTACAAAGATGCACCTCCATCCACATTTTGGTTTCAGTTTAAAAACTTGCAAGAATTTGAAAATAAAATGCAGGACTTGCTTGATGTTTAAAGAGTTATTAAGAGTGATAAAGTTCGGGAACTGATTTATATTAAAAAGTTATTAAGATCGACAAGACTCAAGCTGACTGACAGATCCGAAACGCACAGACGCGCAAGTGCGCACACTGATATAAACAGAATAGATCAAAAATGTCTGTTTTGACAAGAGTTCACGAAAGCATAATAAGCATTACAACAAACTTGCTGAACTTATTATTATCTATGTACATACAGCGTTGTGCGAACATAACGAATTGTTTTAAAAAAAACTTTTTCATTAATCTTCATCTAAATAAATAAATAATCAGATATTCATTTAAAATTTCAAATAACAGTATGCTCTATTATTTAAAAATCAGTTTTGACCATTAGTTTAAAACTATTATTTATTTACTTTATATTTATGTTATTTGCAATTAATGTCGTAGTAATCTTTTTTCTTTTCAATTTAATTTTAGTCAAATATGTTTTTATGTTGCTTTAACGTTTTCACTTTTTCCTTTGATTTCTTCTGCTTTTCCATTTGTTGTCTTTCTGTCTTTCTTTAAACCAATCTTTTCATTTAATTTTTTTCTCTTTTCCATTCATAGCCTTTCTTTCAGTCTTCGCCTGTCTGTTATTTGACTGCTTTCGCTCTGTCGATCCTGCCTACCACACACACGCACGCACAGAGATGCAGACTGACAGTGTTGCCACAGGACTGATTGAAACTCGTGTCTCAAAGTTGCTAATGCTCACTGAACCATTTTATTGAAGATAAATAAAATAGTTGGCCTGAGAATTCTCTGAAATAGACTAGAATGATCTAGAAAACACACGGACGCAGACAGACTGGTAACTTTGATTGGTTCTTAGGTTCCAGGAGAATGACTGAGATGAGATGTTTTCTAGAGGTATAAGAGACACGGGCTGTTTGTTACGGCCAAGGAATTTCACAAGTTCAGTGCTTTTTGAGAGGCCTCGGAGGAAGTGAACGGCTCAATTTAAATCCATTTCTGAGGATTGACTTTCTCTTAATACACTTGAGGTATACAACAAAATCCTTTTTTTTCTTTCAGGTAATATAATTCATCTTTTCACTGTTTTTCGAGTGACCTTTTTTGTAAAAGTCATTAGGATATTTTGTTCAAAAGCTCTCAATGCTTTTCTAAGACATGAAATCAAAATTGCACAGTCTTGTGCAGATATCATCTTTGCACATAATCCACATGCTCCACCTCTGAAACAACAAAGTTTAAACAAAAAGGCCAGCTCCATTTTTGTAGAGTAACACCTGTTTCGCCCAATTTAGTCAATTGCAGATGTATAAAACCAGGACCTGCCCAACATTTCTTTTCTCCTTTTTGATTGCCTCTTTTCACTTGATATGTCACGTTACATTAACTCTTTCCCCACCATTGACAAGTTAATTTGTCAATTAAGAGAAAACACTTCCCTGCCAATGACGAGTTTTTCCATCAATCCGTATTTCTGCTATTAACAAACTTCTAAAACCCGGAAGTGTTCCCTTAGGACACAGTTCAAACTCTGTGTATGTTTTGATCATCGCTCTGAATCTGATCTCTATCAATAGTCCTTAACAAAAACACAATTATCTCAGCTTTTTGCTCAAAATTTGGTATTTTTGAAGAAACCTACCCATATTGGAGAGGTGATACAAAAATAAAGGTAGGATGAAACTTTTTTTTTTTTGAAAGCAGAGGGTCTGTTTTTTTAATCTGATATATTGTATGTATGTTTATTTATTTAAAGAAGAAAATTTTCTGGAAGGCATTCAACTTTTGTGAAAAAAAAATGCTGCCGCTTGCTGGCAACTTTTTTAAAACACTGGGGAAAGAGAGTAAAGTAAATTCAGTTATTCTAACAAAATGTTTGTTTTTATAGGCTTAATTTATCTGGCCCTAAAATGACTGCTGATGTTGTCATGGCTGCATGGTTGAAAAAATAAGCAATAATCCCCTACTTTTCATCAAATTCTTCTCGATAAAAGAAAGTCCTTTGATTGACTCAAGTAAGTCACATTGTGTAAGTTAAATGGGGGCATTGTTCCAGTTGTCTTTAAATCTTGGCAGTTCTGATTGTTTGCAGAAAACCCTTAAACCCAAAACCACAGGACAATTTGTTCATGGCCCATCTTATGGCCCCTAACATCAGAAAGCGATTTAACCAGGCCAGTCACTGACTGCGGTGCGTCTTCATTCGATCAAGCCGTGTTTTTAAACACAGGAGAGGAACAAAGCGAGTCATGTTCAATAAGCTCCTTGTTCTCTTTTAACCTATCCACGTTCCCCATACATTTACATTGTCCAAATTACTATAAGACCACGTCTCAGCACGGCATTCAGCAGTGGCAGATAAAGAATGTGATTCTCTTTGGCTTAGGGCAGGTGTAGGTATCACCCTAATGCATTAGCATTGTCCTCTGTCAGAAATATTCAGCCAGCCGTTCTCCAGTCGGCTGCCTCTCAATGTTACCACGTGCCTTGTGTATTGTGGAAAGCGTGGGCCGTTCTGAATTCACTCCGTCTGTCTTTTATCAAACATTTTATTGCTTTGATAGTTTCCTCATTTATTTAGTGAATAGTCGGAGGGAAAGAATGAAAGAAAGAAAGAAAGAGTTTTTACATTATGTAAATGGTGGGGGGGTCTACTGTAATCTCTCAGAAGCTCATCATTGCAGGCATTTGGATTTTGTGATACTGCCCTCCTGCAAGCTATTGTTGAGATATTCCGCCTTTTCCAGTACAGCTCAATGCCTTTGGAGGATTTTAATACACAGTTTCTCTCATGCAACGTTTACAAGATGTCGTTCAATAAAACCTCAAGTACCTCGATGTTTCCTTTGACTGGTCACAGAAAGATTGTGAGGTATTATGAAAGACACAAGGAAATTTCCGTTTTAGTGTGTGTACTCTAAATAATGCACAGGGGTGCAAGATTAACTTTTTGCCAGGAAAGTTTGAATTAAGGAAATTGACTGCTGTATGGTGTATTTTGTATTTGCATTTTTATTTCTTAAAGAATTAATATTTTACAAGAAATTAATTTTTGACTTGGGACAGTAGAATAGAAGCTTAAAATCTTTGTTCCTCGTTTTTTAATATAGTGGCAGTAACGTTTTTTTCCCACTACACCGAAATTGACAGATTCTTTTGCAGTGATTAAAAATCTGAAAGCTCTCTGTCATTTTGACAGATAATGCTGAGGGTAATTTATTATAACTTAAATAAGTGAATTATATTATATTAACATATAAATAAAAGTTCCAGTCCTGTCCATTTGGTGTCACATGCGTATTTGACTTAAAGGCGGAGTCCATGATGTTTGAAAAACGGTTTGGAAAAGGAGACGGGCCGACTACCAAAACACACTTATAGCCAATCAAATCAAATCAAATGCCGGGTTGCGTATGTGTGGGGCGGGTCTATCAACAGAAGGTCCAGATTCTATTGGGGTAGGGGCGTGTTTGTTTAGGTGATTTCAAATATCAACACTGGCTTTCAAACATCATGGACTCCGCCTTTAATGCAGCACTGCTCAGACGTGAAGTTCTGTCAGAGTGATTAGTAAAAACTGGTCTTGAAATGCTGTTCAGTCTGCACGATAAATTGAACAAAAGATAACAATCTAGATTCGAACACCCACACCATCTCATTTCTAAATTATAACGATTCGGCTGTCTATTAAACTTTTGACAAAAATCATAGAATATTTTTGTGCTTTGCTTTTGCAGATGCGCAAGTGGCGCCATTGAAGCGCGGATGAAGCTCGCGTTTTGTGTGCTTTGCCGTTTTGAAGTGCAGGTGGTGCCATTTAAGCGCGGATGAAGCTCACGTTTTTTGTGCTTTGCTTATATAGATGCGCAAGTGGCGCCTTTAAAACGCGAATAAAGCTCGCGTTTTGTGTACTTTGCTTTTACGGATGCACAAGTGGCGCCTTAGAAGCGCAGATGAAGCTCACGTTGACACTTTCATTGTGCTTTGCTTTCATGGAAGCACAAGCGGCGCGGATGAAACTTGCATTGACATGGTCATTGTGTTTTCTTTCCCTGATGCATAAGCGACATGGACGAAGCTTGTGATGACCCGTTTATTGTGCTTTCCTTTTATGGATGCACAAGCAGCGCAGAGGAAACCCACGTTGATGTGTTCATTGTGCTTTGCTTTCACGGATGCGCAAGTGGCACCTTTTAAAGCAACACTAAAGAGTTTATGCTCTTTGCTTCCCCTACAGGTTGGAAGCGGAATTGTTCATTACCACTGTTGTAAATAATTTAGCCTACTGCAGCAAAGCTGGCTCTGATTGGATTGTAGGTCTGCCGTAAAGCAAGTTTTTGTAGTTTTCACTCGAACTACTGGGCCGCGACCCGACGGTTGGAAACTTCTTTGATGCGGTTTTGGCCGATAGTGCCGTTCACCCTGTTTCGAGTGGATGAACGACAAAAAAAAAACTCTTTGGTGTTGCTTTAAAGCGCAGATGAAGCTCACGTTGACACTTTCATTGTGCTTCCCTTTCACTGATGTGCAAGCGACGTGGATGAAGCTTGCACTTGACGCAGTCATTGTGCTTTGCTTTCACTGATGCACAAGTGGCATGGACGAAACTTGCGTTGACGCGTTTATTGTGCTTTGCTTTTATAGATGCACAAGCGGCGCAAATGAAGCTCGCATTGATGCATTCATTGTGCTTTGCTTTCACGAATGCACAAGTGGCGAGGATGAAGCTTGCATTGATGCGGTCATTGTGCTTTGCTTTCACTGATGCACAAGCTGGCGTTCATACCGGCTGTGTCTGTCTGTATACTGCAAATACAAGTAGTTTGCTTTACTTTATTTGTTTACTATGTTAAAATAAACAACTAAGGATGCATCTTAAAAATGCTTATTTTAATATTGCTTTGTTTGAAAGTCAGAATTGTTGACGTAATTTTTATGAGCCTGTCCATCAAAATGATGGTCAATGATAAAGCGTAACCTATGTGTGGACAATAAAGTTTCTTTATGGAACTAAACACAAAATCTTTTAGGAAGCTTTATTTTCAAGAGTTTGTATGTCTTGAATTTTTGTATCACTTAGATTATTTGCATGAGCGAGGTTTAAGCTGCTGTTCATTCACTTCAGTTAAAACCATGTAATGTTTCATTGGCCATTAAAGCTGTGGGCCAGCTTGCTAGTAAAGCCTATTTTTACTTGCATTTGCTGTTTGTCAAGTCATGTTAATTTTAAACCGCATCATGTACACAGTGTTTGTTCACTACATCGCCCTTCGTGCTTAACACAAACAGACAGCACTAGCATGAGGTAATTATTACCTTTAAGTGGGGATAAGAAAGGCATTGTTGACAGCAAATTGGCTTTTAGCATGTGTCTCACGCACCTGCTTGTTGATCAGAGACCACAGTATACAAAGGCAATACATTTATGCAAATCACACGTGCACAAAACATACACACACATTCTCAGAGGTAAGAAACTGTTACGATCTTTCTATGAATCTATACATATGCCGACTAATCGGCTTTCTAAATATATAATTTACCCACTTCTCCACGAGGACAAGGTGTTTGTCTGGCTTTCTTCCCTCCTTAAATTGTTTCCTTTCATTGGCTTGACAGCGGAGAGGATTAGCAGTATAACCACTAACAACTATCAACATGTTTTCAGCATTGTGTCATTGAGCATGTTTTTCTCCTTCTTTCCCTTATTTGATTCACGCAGCAAATATAAATGAAAAACAATTGCTTCGACCTCCAGTGGCCCTTTTTGACATACAGTGAGTTAAATGGTTTGCGAGACGTTTAATTACCAAATGGTATAATCGTTATTCATCTCATGATGAGCTGTATAATATTCAGCGAATCTCCTCCCTCGAGTCCTGTGTTTCACAGATCAATAGATTTAAGACTGAAATGTGAGGAGGGGGGGGGGGGGGGTTGGACTAAATATTCCTCTGATGTTTTTAAAAGACCCATTTCTATATATATATAATTAGCGTTCATATAAGTTTAATTTAATGCTAATGCTGCAGACTAGCTACTACATGTGCAATACACACATTTCAGAAGACAAATCACAGCAAGCCATGGTTTTAATTTAGTGCAAGTTTTTGGAAACAAACCAACTACTTGTCATTCGGATATTTAATATCATTGAAAAAGAAAATCTGACATGGTGTTTGCAGCATGTATTTGTGATTGAAACAGGATTATCGTAGCAGACAAGATATGATTGGATTGTTATAGAAAGAAACCAGATGGTTTAATTCATGGGGCTGAAAATAAAAGTGATTCAGAGTTAGTTGTGATTTTGAATGATTATAAAAGCAAACTTTTCAATAACAAACATTGATGAAACATTCAATTAAATTGTATTTAAATTTTATTACACGGCTCATTAGAGAGCTTGATTCTGATTGGCCAGTCGCGACATTTTCAGGTTTGTTATTTCCAGTAACACCACATGGTGACCTGGATGCTGCAAAACATTTAGTAAGGTACAGTTTAATTTTACAAAAAAAATAAGTATAAATATGTCCACATGTATAACATTATATTTACAAGATTCAACCAAATAGTGTATTTTTGAAATTTGAACGTCTTGTTCTTTTTTCAAAACTGAAAGCAAAACGGGTTTTCCTCTCGGAAGGTCTGCATTCGTTAAAAATTTATTATATAATGTATTATTTCAAATCGATATTTAATGTTTCTAACCTTACTTGTGAGGTAAATACCAGTTTTATATGTGGGATAATGTATAGGCAGTTGGTTGTTATCTCAAAAATAGGCCCCTTCAGTGTGATACAGTCCCCAGTGCTTCTATCAACCTAGAAAATATGAAAAAGATTAACCCAGTAACATTATTTTGTAAACCATTCTCTGCAAGCATGTGAAAAAATAGCTCATTGGTATTTGGATCCCCTTGTGATGTGAGAAGGGGATAATACCGCCCCTTAATCTGGACTATCCAACCACTGCACTGCCATTTAATGTTGAGATCAGCTCATTTGCATTAAAAGGATACACCCAAAACAGCACATTTTTGCTCACACCTACAAAGTGATAATTTTAACATGTTATAATAAAAGATCTATATGGTATTTTGAGCTAAAACTTCACATACGTACTCTGGGGAGACCAAAGATTTATTTGACATCTTAAAAAGTCTTGTAAAATGTCTCATTTAAATCAAACTCAACACCCTGATGTTCACTTTCTTTTGTACTAATATGAATTTAGAAGATGAACACATTGTTTTGCAGAAAGTTACAGTCCACAATAGCAGCTAATGGTAGTACTTCACAACCTGCTGCTTAAAAATCTTTGAGGGTCATACTGTTATTGCATCTATAGTTTGCAGTAACCAAGAACCTGTGAGATATTACCAGCAACTGGAGAGCAAATATCAGTCTCTGGCCTCTTGGACATCATGCCTTGGGTCAGGGTAATTCACTCCCGACAGGAATGCCCAGAAACATCACTGGATGGCACTGTTTCCATGTTTTGCTCTTCTGAACCCCTTTAGGCTGGATCAAAAGGGATTGTTTTATGCTGAATGAGAGCGCTCGAGAGGGCAGGAGCTTTAGGAAAGCCAAGGGCTTCTCAAAACCACGGCCCGACCAGACTCATGTGGATCATCCAGCCCATTGAAGTGGGAGGTACGACTAAAGCCTGAAGGCCAAAAGTGAGCGATAGGAAATCATAGTGCTACTTCTCTCAAAGAATCCAGGGCAAGCTATGTATTTGTCAAACAGTGCCCTGTGTTTGTCGAGAGGATTGCGTTGCGTACACTAGTGAGAAACATCAACATTTGGATTGTAGTATTTATTGTTAGTTTTTGGGATTCTGATATGTAATGACTAGTATTCTCTTCAAAACCAAGACTTCATATGCTGTTTGTTAAAAGGAAATGCTGATTTGTTAGTTTTTTTCTTGATTACTTCAAATCATTATGACTCTCTGTCCTCCACTTTTCGATTTCTGGGATTCATCTGTTCGCACATTTTTACAACGGGAATTTCGTGGTTGTTCATCCGTTTAAATTAATTAAATTAGATTCCTCTGATGCTGCCAGGCGTTCAGATAATAATTGCATCAACACGCCGAAACATAATAGCGCTCTGAGTGTTTCTAACGCACTTCATTTCAATCTAAATCCAGAGCTCCTCTGGCGAGACCATCAGAAGCGTTCATAAGACCCCCTCGATCTCATCTGGAACATCTCCTCTAACTTACAATTTATCAGGGGCCAACTTGTAAAAGTGCGGTCGGAGACGTTTCGTTAATGAAGCGTTTACAGAATCGTCGTAGCCAAATGGTAGGGCTGATATTTGACATGCTCCAGCTGTATGCTCGCTCCAAAGAGGCTTGGTGCATATTTCTCTGCTTTTAGCGTTTCTGAGACAAAAGAGCGGTGATGTTAATGTACTTCTGAAGCGCCATCATGCAGTCGCGCCTTCGTAAATAAAGGTGGGAGTGTAATTGAGTGATGTGCGCAGGGGGAATGGGGCGAGATTGAAGGCTGTGTACTGGTAAATAGATAATCACACAAAAGTAAATGGGGTTTTTAAAGCTCAATCTACTCCGCCAGCGTGAGCTCGTTTGCATGTTAATCACCGCAGTCGTTTCCCTCATCACAAGGAAGTCCGCGCTCTTTCATAACCAGCTTTTAATTGCATTTAAAATGTCACAGAGGTGAAACACATGTAATTTAGCCATAACTGTGTCCAAATTAATGGCCTCTACTCAAGCGTTCCATTCAAACGAGGCTGTCACTTCGCTATTTTGATCTTTTATTTTTTTCAGCCCACTTAGATTATTTATTTGAAATGCATTAGGCGCTTTCAAATATCTCTGGCACGTCGTGCATGTCTGAAGAATTTGTTCATTTGCGAAATGCGGTGATATTTCATTTGCGAACATTGGGAAAAACAGCAAACATCCTTTTATTTATTTCTTTTTTTTTTTTTGGTTTTGTTTTGTCTCACTTTGATTATTTTAAGATGCATTAAGCTCTTTTTTTACATGTCACCCTTATTTTATTTGGAGAATTCATTCATTCATTCATTCATTCGCAAAATTCAGTGATAACTCATTTGTGAATGTCAGGAAAAAACACAAGCGCTCTTTTAGTGTTTTGTTTTGCCTCATTTTGATTATTTATTCAAAATGTATTAGATACCTTTCAAAAATTTCACTAGCACATTGTTGCTGTTTGTTTGGAGAGTGTGTTCATTTCCAAAATGCAACATTATTTTATTGTGAATTTCATGAAAAGAACGAATATTCAAATGAGGCTATCGCAACAAAATGCAAAAGCCTCTAAACGCCACTTCCATCAAAAATGAGATGATGATATTAACCGATTGATCTCGGCACGTGTTATACGTACATAAAAAAAAAACTTTCACTGCAAATCTGCTTAGTACAGGCTTTAAGCCATGTTGGCAGAATCCAGAGTCTGATAAAAAAAAAATACTAATTTACAAGAAAACTTGTCAGATGCACTTAAAGGCTTTTGCATCTGAGCTCTTCAATTATTCAAATGACTGTATTTCTTCGGTATTTTGTTCTTTTTGCCCACTTTGATTATTTATTCGAAAAATCATTTGGAAATCTCACCATCACGTTGCTGGAAAGTGTTTTCATTTCCAAAATGTGGGCGATTTTTCGTTTTGTAAACGTTGGAAAAGGAACAGCTAATATATGAGATAAAAATAAGGTGAAAAAGTCATCAGGCTGAATTTAAAGAAGTCCCAAATAAAGTTTATTTTCCTTCATCACCAGGTGTTTCTAGCACGTATAAATGACGGAGATGATGTTTCCATAACACAGCGGAGGGCACTCCAGAGAGCCAAACCTGCAAAACAGACCCATTTAATTTTTCATAGTGTAGGACCATCAGGAGCAATAAGCCAATATTCTTTTTTCCTTTTTCCAGATGCTTTCTCTAGCCTCGCATCTTTCCAAACTCTAGCCTTTACATTTTTCCAGAAAAAAGGCGGTTCTGCCGAGACCTACATGAAAGTGGAGAACTGTTGAAATGTTAATTTTACCATCTGCTGTCGAGCCTGCTACCTTTATGTGTGTGTGTGTGTGTGTGTGTGTGTGTGTGTATGTGTGTGTGTGTGTGTGTGTGTGAGAGAGAGAGAGAGAGAGAGAGAGAGAGAGGGTGTATGTGTGCCTCTCTCTCTCTCTCTCTCTCTCTCTCTCTCTCTCTCTCTCTTCCTCTCTCTCTCTCTCTCTCTCTCTCTCTCTCTCTCTCACACTCTCTCTCTCTCTCTCTCTCTCTCTCTCTCTCTCTCTCTCTCTCTCTCTCTCTCTCTCTCTCTCACCTCTCTCTCTCTCTCTCTCTCTCTCTCTCTCTCTCTCTCTCTCTCTCTCTCTCTCTCTCTCTCCCTGTCTTATATTCCCAGTGGTTCTGTTCTGTTTTATGAATGTGCTGGTATTTTGGTTGTTTGAAGTTTTCGGATCTAGGAGTTTGAAAGTCGGACTTAGAAAAAGCAGAATGCCACAAGATGCTCAGATTATCCTACCCTCGCAGGCCTGACAGTGCTTGTCCCTTTTGTGTTTTCAAAGGGTTACATGCTCACCCCGTCCCGAGGCATCATGGCCATTCGGCCCTTTAGAGTTTTGATACAAATGCAACTTGCAAGAATGCAAAAAATGCATGTCACACACGCATTCCTATCCAGTCGCACCTTGCACAGAGGTGCGAAATTTCCCTGCCACCCACCCTTGTTTTCTGTGTTGTATTCCTCAACTGTAAGTCGCTTTGGAATGAAACATCTGCTAAGTGAAAAAAATAAAATGTTAAACAAACACCGTGTACACCTGAATTTGCATGCAGGTGCATAGGATACAGAAAATGTTACAGTTGACGGAAATGTTTAAGTGTGCCAAATTAGTGATGCAACAAAAAATCGACCCAAATCTCAAATTTCAACAAAAAAAAAAATTATTTCCATTGCAGCGTGAAGCTGACACTTTAAAAAAAAGATTTATCAGGTCCACTGCTGGGGTTTCTGCCAAATGGACCGATTCCATTGTGAGATTTGAAAGTTGGCAATTAAGCCGAGACATCCTGAAATGTGACCACGTGTAGAGTTGCGGAGCGTTTGTCTTGGCCGGGATCGCTTTGTTTAGTCTGGTCTTATTTTAAAGCAGCACTGTTTCTGAGAAGCAGTTGACGGTTGTTTGCAAAGCGCGGGGGGAAATGTGAGCGCCCACCACTCTCTGCCATTTATTTATTTTCCCCTGTCCTTGAGTTTTGCTCGTGATTTTCGCTCTATTCTTTGGGAATTATTATTTTGTTCCTGTAAATGCTGCCGTTGAAACGTAGACTTTTCATGACCTCACCGAGCGGCCTGTGTTTCATTAATGACCAGCTCTGCGGTTTGGGTAGAGGAATAGTTTTCACATGACACCATCTTGCATTAGTGCCGAGCAGCAGCTGCAGAGAGCCAGAAAGCAGCCGGTTCTGTGGCTTTGAAAGGTGCGAAAAGTTCAACTCCCCATTGCGATAGCCTTGCATTTATAATTTGTGTGTATGTGTGTGTGTATGTTTCTCTTTGTGCATGGAAGCGTGCGAGTGTGCTTGCGTTAAATCGGAACTGCTGGCGATTTTCAAAGTTACCTACTTCATTTTTTGGACATCACTTGCCCCGTCTGCCATGTAACGTGTCAGCATGCCACACGCTTCTGCACATTGATTTTCACATAAACCCAGGTAGGGTTCAAGTAACTAAAACACATAACCTTGACAAACAATTGTGCAAGTCTATGGTTTAACACCTTGCTGGGAATGTACTTGCTTATTTGGCACATTTTTGTCTAGGAGGAAATCTTTTAAATCAGCCTTTAATTGATTGATTGGTGTTCGGCGTAATACACACCAAGTCATTTTTCTGTCGGTGTGCACACCGGACTACTGTATCCGCTGGTTCACTACTTCTGCAGAGTATTAAATGTCCAGAGGGGAGCCCGGATTTGTCTGGGCCAAACAAAAGACCCCTGTTTAAAGCATGTCTTCTCCTGTTTGATGATTTCCTTTCGTGATAACAGAGTACACGTAAAAAATTCACTGTAGTACTGTTATGATATCATGCATGTTCTGTGGTCATTGCAGATATGTATTGCTCTGATGTTAGTTGGCATTGAGGGATCTGTTGTTGGTGTAGGGTTGTAGTCTTAACAGCAGGGAAGATTTGGGCTGTCCATTGAAACTCGGCGAGCTTGGACAATGGAAGGATTAGCTAACAGCTCAGCTATGTATTTGAAGTCAAGTCTGCTGTTTGTTTGGGGAGGTGGATGTGCGTTTAGATGGCCCGACGGCACCAGCTGTTGGGTACTTTCAAACTGTCAGAACATCCTTCCAGTGTTTTCCCTTTCTGCTTTCCATCTCCCAGATTTAATGGCCGGACCATATTGTACATGTCCTGGAGTTGCGCAGGCTTCGAATCGGATGCGTTCATTAAAAAAGGCCGGGATCATAACGCTTACAGCTTTCTCAGAGTTTGTTTTTAGTTTGATGAAAATTCAGATATGCATGTTATGGGAAATGTGTGTTACCGTGTGTGGTTGAGAGCTTTCAAGCACCTCAATTCATCAATTAATTCATCAGTTAATGCTTGCTATAATAACAGAAGTGAATTAAAACACAGCAGAACGCCAACACGTGTAAACATTTTGATTGCATTTGAATGCAAAAACAGGAAATTAATTCTGACACAAACAGAAATGATCAAAACGCATCGAGAGACTTCCCGAAATGATGACTAATAATCTTTGGACATGATTATTTTTTTTATTTTTTTTAATGTTTTGTGGTTTTAGTTAAGAAACCCACAAGTCACATTCCATCTGAATAATGTACTATTTAAATTTTTCCTCTCTTATTCCCATTATATTCGGTACATTCGATTTATTTGAAAACATTTCATTTTGTTAGAAAAGCCCATTCTTTTGTGCTTCTGGTACAAATCGTCTAAGCTTTTTAAGAGGCAATTTTTACTTTGAATGGAAGCTATAGTTTGATATGTTTGTTTCAATGTTTTTGATTGGCCTTCGTTTTAAATAGGATCGGTGGATATTTCAAAGTAAATGCTTGCATTTCGAACTCTTATTTCTCTAATTTTTCCTTTTGCATAAACAATTAAGTTTTATCCTGCCATTCCAGGAATTAATAGAGACCATTTGCATTGGGCGGAAATTTTTTACATCCAGTCCTGTTTTCAATGTCATTACAGACGACTTTTTTGCAGCTAAAACGACAGAAGGGAGCTGCTTTTAAGTGCCATGCAAAGCAAACTGATAAGTGAATCATTTCACTCTCTAAACCCTTTTTATTGAGACTCTAATAAGCACTGTATTATAAATTATAATGTATTCCTCCGTTTCCTAATGCCCTTCAATATAGCCGTCTGATGTGGCTAAATCGTGGCCTGAAAGTTATTTTGGCTACCTTTTCAAAAGCAAATCAATTACATGTTTTTGGTAATGCGCTGTAATTCTGCCATCAGTGCCTCGATGGATGTCCGGATGAATTGAAGTGATTCAGAGGAAGAGGTTGTACCCGTTGAAGGCGGCGAGATGTTTTTTGTTTGCACTCTGTACCGTCAATGACGTCCAATCAAGAGCTCGTATTCAACCCCCATTCCGTTCAGAATGGAAATGGGTTGTCGATGGGACCCTCGGTAATATCGGCCTAATGGAATACCGAGTTCCTGTTCGCCTTTAACCACCAGAATGTTGTTAAAGCAATTTCCCCCAAAAGTTTTCCTCCAACTTGACGTTAAAAGAGTTCGCCATTTAAGCCAAATTGCAGAGCGTGAGACTTAAGAAGAATATCGGTAGGGAAATCTTCGGGAAGTAAAAATTGCCACTCGCATACTGTCTTTGACCGGCCGCGCCAAAGCTTAACCACTCCACGGGAACATGTGGCGTTTAGGAAGATATAAAGGAGTGATTTTATTACCCGGTACATCTCTCCTCAGAAGCGATTTCATTTCTTCTTTTCAGTCACCACGGGAGTCTTTATTTGATCTCATATTCCCGACTTTAACTGCCTCAAACTGGCCGGCCTCAGTTTATTTTCATTTGGAAAACACATTTTCTGTTCAAGAGGACATGGGGGTTCATTGGAATTGAGGTGTTGGGGGGCGGGCGGGCAGCTGTCATAGTCTGTGTCGAATGTAAATGTCTTTTCTTAAAGTCACTTTTCAGAGTAGATTATTGCAGTCCAAACTTCCACCTGAAGCATACGTGAGCTTACTGAATGCGTGCATCCGCCGTTCCTGGTTTCAGTCTCCTGGCTTTCTTTGTAAGGTTTGAACCATTCAAGCATCCCATCTGCTTGGTCACAGGTTACAGTATACAGGTCATGATTGAGATTGCAACTAGTAGTTGAACTACTTATGTGCATTTTCAAGCCGTCTGATATGGATAACAAGGCCTCCCTCCCGTTAAGATGTTGTCATGTGTTGACACAGATGTTCAGACATGTGATCCAGCATGAGATATTTTAAATATAAATGGCGACGTGAGACGTTCTGATCAACAGGGATTTGATCCGGCCTCTGAGCCCAGCTGACGGGTTCTCCCGCTCGCGGCACCTATGGCCGCGCTGATCCTTATATGATGACAGCGTTGTGAAAACATTCTGCAGTTTGTAGAGACCAAAACCAACTCCCCCATCCAACGCCGCCACCCCTTTGTCTTTCTCTCATATTTTTATTTGGCTTGCCTCCACACAGTGAATTACCTCCAGATGTAATTCCTATCCCTGCCCCCCCTCTGCTGAATTAGTGGCTAGTAAAAAAATTAGGTTTAAATTAGCTGCGGCGTGGAGAACGGTTAAGTTTGAAATTTCCTCATAATGAGTTTATTATTCTTTGGTGGGATGGCGTTTTCCTGAATTAATTTTGTCTTTTTTTATGAGTAATTGGCGTCTGATTGAAAAGAATCAGAACTGCTGAATTGGATGTAGCTCGCGTACGTTTGGTTTTGGTGTAATGTGAGAGCTGTTAAGCCCAACTTTTCCTCTGCTCTTCATCACTTCGTTTTTACTCTTTTCTTGCCCTCGTTTTTTTCTCTTTCATTCTGATTTAAAAGGTTTTAAAAAAAGATTTTTTTTAAATGCGTTTAAATGCGATTTTTTTTTAAATGCGTTGTCCCAGAATGCACCCATCTCTGTGTTATAATTGAAACAACACATTTCAACACAACTTTTGTTTTATTTTAACACAAAATCCACACAAAATGATGTGTTAAAATTAAAAGCTTAACGCACAAAGATGTGTACATTTTTGCTAGTGCTTGCAAAATATAGTTTATTTGCCTCATACACATAGACATTTCTGCACATGCACATTGCAAAAAAATTCAATGCGTCTCTTGGCTACATACTACATTGTCCTATAGGCGCATATGCGACCTACACATAGAATATATGTGGGGTTTCAAAAAAAAACGGTGGTGCACTTACCGTACACAGGACTCGTCTGATGACGAAAATTACTTTATGCGCACTGTGCTCTCGCCTATGTTTAAAAAAATCAACATTACTTCAGCCTTTATGTGCAAATCAGACTGCACAAAATTAATACAGATTAAAATCTGACTTTTTCCATGTTTAAGTGCTATAATTGTGTCCCCGGTGCTTCTATCAACCTAGAAAATGTGAAAAAGATCAACCCAGTAACTTTGTTTTGGTAAACCATTCTCTGCAAGCATGTGAAAAAATAGCTCATTGATATTTGGATCCCCTTGTGATGTCAGAAGGGGATAATACCGCCCCTTAATCTGCACTATCCAACCACACCACTGCAATTTAGTGCAGAGATCAGCTCATTTGCAATTAAAAGGACACACCTAAAAATGACACATTTTTGCTCAAATCTAAAAAAGTGTCAATTTTAACATGCTATAATAAATTATCTATATGGTATTTTGAGCTAGAACTTAACATATGTACTCTAGGGACACCAAAGATTATTTTAAATCTTAAAAAAAAATTTTTTTAGTTTAAAGCTCCCTTTTAAACTAAAGATGTTTAAAGCCCAGCTTGCTTAGTAGTGGCACTTGCAAAGGTTTACTTACAAAAGCATGTCATGCTTTTTGGACCTGGGCCCATAAGCAACCAGCAGCCACCCTAGCATTACAGTAGTAACTTCAACACCCAGGCAAGTGCAACTCAGTTTCTTTGTTAAGCTAGTTCCCTTTAGCATCCGTATAATATTTCATGTCCTTTTTGTCTCTGAATGTTTTTTTTTATTTTGTCATGTTGACAAACGTGTCGAGTGGTCATTGATGAGTCCTCGTCACGTAGCCTTTAATCTTATTACAAGTTTGGCAGCTCCAAGCACATCAAATACCCATTACCCGCATTTCCCCAACAATGTGACTCTAATATAAATTACAGCCTGTACAGTATTATAATATCTCTCGTGCGAAAAAAGAAGCCGTCTGCCATTCAGACGGCTTTCATCTGCCGCATAACAGGTAAACTGCTGCGAGCCGCGCTTGCTTGTATAAATTTACCCACATGGTCAAGTCTTTGATTTCATCAACTCATCTAATTCAAATGCGCTTTTGAAGGAGCCACATTTTAAGGGTAGACACAGAAGAGCCAATTTAACCTGGAGAGTCTGTCTCGTTCTGCGGGCCTTTCTGTTTGAAGTGGCCGGTCAGCTTGAACTGTCTGACTTCTGTCATTTCGATCGCTTTTATTTCGCCACTGAAATATATACTTCAATCCTCCCTACAGATGCTGGAGTGGAGCAGGTATCATTAAACGTAGAGAAAACGAGAAAGCGAGCGAGCGTTGGCTTTGCGGCTCCCGGTGGCTTGTGTTGATGTTTCGGGCTTTGTGAGTGTGCGCTGGTTTATTTTCAATAGGAACCGAAGGCAGGGCCCTTTCCTGAGGGCCGCTCGCTGCGCCTGTTGATATTAAGTCGAGCAAACACTCTCTCTGGGACGTCCTGTCGGGCGTCCGGCCAGGATTGCAAATGGAAGTCACATGTGAAGGGATTCTCTGACCCGACTCCGTTGGGTTCCGCCGTCTCACTCCTGGCCCCTGAGCTTAATTAGCTTTTTAATGGAGGTGCCACCATACGTAGCTTATTTTATAGCTGTTTATTTTGATGTGTCTTTGCATCTCAGAGCTCTTTGAGGTTTGGGGTTGTTATTCCTCGGATTAAATGCACGCATCTTATCTTGTTATCATGCGCTGTTGTGATTGTCGAGCATTGCTCACCCCCCGGTCCCTGCCTACTGAAGTATATATGCAAATACATTTGGACACTATCATTATAGGCTACTTAATAGGATTTCATTAAGGTTCCAGTATGCAAGGCAAAGGAAGGTTGCCATGGATACCTCGGTGCTTAAGTACAGTATATTATAATGTTTAGCTGCCTGTTATATAATCATTGTGCTCTAATGGTCCATTTCGGGTCATATTGATCTGTGATGAAGAACGTCATTAAGATGAAGAGGCCGGTTTTGTGAGTTTGCCATCAATCCATTTTTTATTTTGTTTTTAAGGAGAACAGGTATGTGCATATGTGCAGGAACATTTTTTGTTTATAAATAGATAAAGCCATTGTGCGTAATTGGACTAGCTTCAAACTATGAACAACTGCGTGTAGTGCCATTCACTTTAAAGAAAAATAATAATCTTTCATCTATTGATGTTTTTTAAATTGATGAAGCTGATACCAATGCATCCCTTAAAATTGAGTTTGGATACTTAAAATGTTTCTTATCCAAGAGTCACTTTCTATTTAAACCCTTCAAAAGTATGTGCATTGTACAGAAATACCATACATCTGAGGGCTTATTATGGCTGTTTACAAGTGTACAGCATGTTTAGGATGTAGAGACATGAACTCATGTAGACTCTACAGCCAGAGAACGGCTTTAATGTTGCTTGGATTTCTGTGAGGTCCAAAACAAAGATCCTCAATAACACTTGCTTGGTTTAATCTGCTGTTATCTTATTATTATAGTAGTGAATGAATGATAAAGAGAATAGGGTGTCCACATTTAATCTGGGATTCAAAATTTAAAGGGATAGTCAACCCAAAAATGAGAATTATGTCATTTCCTCACCCGCATGTTGCCCTAACCTGTATGAGTTTCTGTTGAACACAAAAGAAAATATTTTGATAAGTGATGGTAAGCACACAGCAGCCAGCACCCATTCACTTCCATAGTAATTGTTTTTCCTACTATGGAAGTCAATGGGTACCATCAACTATGCACATGCAATCATTTATCAGAATTTCTTCTTTTGTGTTCAACAGAATAAAGAAACTTATACTGTAGGCCTACAGGTTCATTTTTTTGGTGAACTATCGCTTTCATTGAAAGTTTAATATACGAAATTCTGCAGTATATTCTGGTTGCGACATCAGATTTGTGACATTAACCATATTTACTTCTTTGCAAAGTACATGACTGCATGCTAAATACCAAGGAAAACTTTTGTTGATTTAATGTTAACTCTTTCCCCGCCATTGACGAGTTATCTTGTCAATTAGGAGAAAACATTTCCTTGCCAATGATGCTTTCCTGACGAGTTTTTACTGTAATCTGTAATTCCGCTATTATCCACTAGATTGTTCTCTTATCAAATTTATTAAAAAACTGAAGCAAAAACTAATTTAATTAATTTTTAAACTTTTGATAATCATTCTGAATCTGATCTCTTAACAAAAATGTAATTTTTTCAGCTTTTTGCTCAAAATTTGGTAGTTTTGAAGAAACCTACCCTTATTTAAGAGGTTATAAAAAGAGAACAAATGAAGATAAGATCTGTTTTTTTTTTCATTTGATATATTTGTATGTTTACACAGTACTGTGCAAAAGTCTTAGATTTTTTGTTTTTTACAATTGTATAGTGATCATATATAATTATTTCTCAGTCTCTTTATTAGAATACAACCAGAAAATACAGGACATGTGTATATAGTTTTAAAAACAGTTATAAAAGTATAAGCTAAAGTGTCAAGCATTTGGGGTAAACTCCCCTTCCCCTTTGAGCAATAGAAGACCTCTTAAACCTCAATAAAATTAGATCCTAATTTCTAATTCTAATTGAATGACTTCAATCTCCTAAAAAAAGCTCAAGATTTGTTTAGTGCCAAGAGAGGTCACACTAAATACTAACTGATGCCTGTAGAATATTTTTAGTTCTGAAAATTTTGTTTTTATTTTGTGTACATATTTCTTGTATTTTCTGTTTGTATCTTAATAAAAAGAGTGAAAATAAATATGGATGGATTTAAAACTTTGCTAAAACAACAAAGCTGGTGATGGTGTCTTAAGACTTTTGCACAGTTCTGTATAGTTTTATAGAATTTTTTTCCTGCAATGCATTTTTATAACTTTAGTAAAAATCACAAAAAATGCTGGCGGGCAATTAAAAAAAAAGGCTGGCGGGGAATTAGTTAATTTAGCGTTTCACTCATATAGGCAGGCAAAATAAACTGTTAAAATGAAAAAAAAAAAAAAACTTTTGGGCCTTACTGTATACTAACTTAATGCCAACAAATAAAGGGTTTTGAAAATATTTTGCACAATATTGACCTGACCTAACATTTGCTAGATTTGTCAGACAGAAGGGGGCAGTGTCACTACTTGCTGTTGATCAGTCACTAATCCCTGGTATGCATAGGGTTTATTTGGAGATGAATTGGCTTTTGTGTTATCACTATAGTGTCAGGGTTTAGATGGGGTATGATTGTGTTACTATGAACCAGCATGGTGCGTCTTGACAAAAAGCGTGGTGTGTATAGATGTGCTCTTGACACCTACTGCTGGATCCAGGCAGGGCATTTTCTGTGTGCTTTAATTGAAAATTAATAGTTGCCATGGATATTTTGCCATCACTTAGAGCGAAGGCCACATTGGGGTTCCCTTCATTGCCACCATACGATTTCCCTTAAAGCCCCCCTCCCCTTCCCAAACATGCACACTCCACTTTATTCTGTGTGCGCTTAAAAGCCGCTGGTGAAATTGTTTGTCCTCATTGACCTTGGCAGTCCAAAGCCCTGTGAAATGAGAAAAAGAGAATTAAGTCACGAACGGACAGAATAATAAGCTTCACGTTTGTCTCAGAGTAAGCGTTAGGCCCTGACGCAGCCTATGGCATTTTTGTGTGAAATGTAAAAATGACACATTAGCCGCAGTTCATCTGGCAGCCCTCCGTAACCTTTTACACTTCCTCGTTCAGCGTCCGCACCAGTCTGAAGGATTGAGGCCAGAAATGGAGCGTTACAATTTTTGGCTGGAGATCAGCGGTTTATAATGATATCATAGAGTTAAAATATGTTTCAGTGGAGGTGGTAGATAATGTGCTACTCTCTGAGCCTGTTATATCATGCCAGCGTAATGCTCTGAGCTGGGAGTTCAAGTGATCTTACAATGCGTTGGAGGCTAGATCCTAAACGAAATAAATCTGTCATGCTTGGCTTGGGTGGATCATGCACAACATGAAAGTTCTTGCTTAATATGAGCCTAGTATGAGTGCGTTTGGGAGTGTTTGCCAATTTTCACTCGTAACATTGGGGTAATTAAATGTACAAGTGGTTCGAAACTGCATTTAGTTCTTATTAATCTTGACGGAAAGGCTTCCACATCAGCTTAACTTTAATTCTTCTGGTTAATCTATTTAAAATTCACCCCTCGCACACTTTGACACGCGCTCGCCCGTTCACCAGCAGCTGGTCCCTCGCTCGCATTCCAGCGGCGACGATGCAAACGCTCTCTCCATGTGGTGACGGGAAGCCCGTAGCAGATGGACTTGCTTTTTGCATCTGCCGCGTGCAGACTGGCCTTTGTACTCGTCTCTTGGGGGAGAGCGTGGCTTTCGTCTCCGCGAGTAGATTCCTGTCTGCTGGAGCCGCGAAGAAAAACATCTGTGGCATGCAGGGTAAAAGAACCAAATGTGTGAGAGAAGAAAAAATACAGAAGATTAAATAAACACCATTAGTTAAAAACGCTCCACGCTGCGTCCCCCGTGTACTGTTTACAGTACGACAGATATCTCGCAGCATTGATACTAGAGATGATTTTATTTTTTGTGGAGTAGGATGGAGCTTTATGGGTTTAATTATGGTTAGTGAATGCAAGAATATGTCAGTCATTTAGATTCGTTTAACATCTGTAAAGACAAATTTGCCTGTGTGATGTGGTTTATGCGAGGGAAACTGTGAGAAAGCTTTTTTTTGCTTTATAATTTATTTAGTTTTTTTTCTTGTTTTGAAAGTTGCACCAAAAGTTTGCCCTGCTATGGAAAGCAAAATGCATATATATTTATTATTTTACAAGAATCAAAACTATTGCTTCTGGAAAAAAAATCCCCTCTCACCAATCAACCCTCTGGTTTTTGTGTACCATTATTCCTCGGGTGCCAAAACAATCAGAGGTCTGGCTGATTTGTTTTAATTACAGGCGTGAAATAATGTCTCGGACGTGATTGGGCAGAGCCGTTGTGTGCTGGTCGTGTAAATATTTCTTTGATGATGGCTTTGACGGTGAACGTCAGCTAGTTTTTTCCTCTTTGTACCCCCCACCTCTCGTCCCCCCCTTCTATTTTTCTCTGATGCTCTGTTGTCTTCCTGTGGCATCTTATTCCTCATTTTTGATGCAAGTTAATGCTTCAAGGCTTCTAAGAATATCTTCAAATGACTCTACCTTCGGGGAAAGGGATTGACTGTTGTACTGTACTTTAAAAGGTAGGTTACTTTCTTCGGTTTTGCGTGCCAAGCAGGTTTCAGTAGTGTGTTTAGGCATTAAACGAGCTATTTTTTTTATTTGAAGACCTGTGTGTTTATCTCAGCTTTCCTTGACTAATCTCATGCAAACACAGGCAGGCAAGGCTAGAATTATAAGACATGCATGCGCACTTACCTGTGTTTTGGGAAGTCAGGACGTCCTCTGAGTTGCATGTGTGTGTTAAATCCCCTCGAAAGTAGCCGTAATGCAGGAGTATGCGAGAAAGAGAGAGAGAGAGGGAGAGATACAGGAGATTGCAAGGGAGAGAAACTGTGTGTGTGCGCGTGCCGCGGCTGCTCGCTCAAATGAGAGCTGTGAGAGTCGCCCGGCGGAGCGCGAGCCGAGCCCCGCTATACGTGCACGCTGTGAGGGAGCGCACACGCGGCATACAGCGCGCAGTCACACACACACACACATACGCACGCACGCACACACACACTCAGCTCACTCACCAAGGACTTCTTTACAAAAGAAAAAAGAAAGGAGAGGGACACAATTTTTGCAGAGCATGTTTGAGATCAGAAAGTCCAGAAACCTTAGGAAGTGATAACAGCTGTATAATAATTCAGACAGAAAATATACAGTCCATCTTATTATTTCCAGTTTGTCACAGAAAGGCAGAAAAGGTCCAGGTCAGGGCGATACATCTCCATTTTGGCACTTTTTCCACTTTCTCGGTCGGTCGCTCGGCTTCCCGAAGCCCCCGTCTCCTATTGGGCCCTGTCTGCACGCTGTCGTAATTGCTCGGTGACAAGTGGAGATGAAGGAATAATTGTCAGGAGATAGGGGGCTGTTTTTTTTTAATGGGTGCACTGCTGGTTTAAGTATGCATGAGCGACGCGTGAGGGACGGGGCCAAAGAGGCGCTTGTTTATGATGCGAGTCTGTATAAACACAGTTGGAGTGATGACATCGATAAACGCGCACACTTTCCCGTGACGCTCACCGCTGCCGGCAACTCTCCGCCAAACAACCTCTCCAGCCCGCCGTCCCACGCCGCTCACCTGCAGGTAATAAAACCACCTTTTTATTCATCCATCTGTCCTTCTCAGCTTTCCTTCTTCCATCCGTACGCGTCTCTCTCGTTCTTTCACTTTTTTTCTGTCATTCCTCAAGGCTCCGGTTGGGTTTGTGGGCTGCTTTCATCTGCGGGTTAATTGCTGGTGATAATAGCAATGACGATAATGAATGTGGTTTTGCGCGGGTGTGTGCGTGCACGCTGTTAAGTGCGCGCGAGTGTGTGTTCTCGTGCTGGAGAACTGTGTGCTTTAACTTTGCCTTGTAGATGAATTTATTTGAAGAGTCCTCTGTGTTTGGGAATTTTGTGTTGTGGAGTTTACGATGTGCTAATGGGAAAATATTTAAATTAAGAGCTGAAAATTTTTATTTTGTTTTTATACTGGCAGTTAAATAACTAAACAGCTATTGTCACTAATTTAATAAGCTAAGAATGATAAAACATTTATATATTATGTATATTTATCCTGATGTTTTTATTTTATATAAGAAATAAGATTTTTACAATCATTTAAAACTTTACAGAGCCTGTCCCATTTTGGAGGTGGGGTCAGTAACATGATTAGCCCTCCAGTACTAATTATCCCTATCAAAGGCAGGCAGATAATTTGTTTACTTAAATATTCATAAGGGTGAGTGAAGCATGCTATTGGGCTATCATGAGCATATTATTAAGTTTTTATATGGCTTTGTGTTGGAATGTAGTCGTGGTCTTCTTTATAATTTAATACCCAGATGTATAATGAACTATATGATTAGTGCATGTGGAGATTTAGACCAGATGGATAATTTACATTGTTCTCCAGAGTCTGAGTATAATAGCTTATTTAGTGCTATAAAATTAAATGCTACATATTTGTGTTTCATTTTAGAAATTCCCTTGGCAATATCCTGCTTTATTTGGTTACTATTTACACCCTGTCAAAAAAAGCCAAAACAAAACAAGGCAATTATTAAAAATTGTTTAACTAAAACTTGTTTACCTATTACCAATTAACACCGCTCATTAGCCGAGGCGGGTATTTGTTTTGAAAGTTGAACCAATCACTTTGTTATGCTAATTGTGATGTAATTTAATTTGAGTCCCGTAATGATGATGCCGCTATTATCCCCATAAATGATGCAGTTAAGCAGCACTGCCTTATTTGCATGTGCTTGAAGGGGGATGCGGCATGAGACGAGCCGGCATCACTCTTTCCTCTCCGCTTCCTCTCTGTGTTCTCCGCAACCCTTCGGGATCTCCTGCCCGGTGTCTGCTCCTTGATGATCAGTCTTTTTATCTGCTATTTTAATGCAAAATGAGTCGACCACGCTGCAAGCTTGAAATTAAATAATTGAAATACCAGACTATTAAAAAATGCAAATGAATTTCTTCTGTCGAGGCATCACACAGCGAAGTCGTGGAGAAGCGATTGATTTGTAGTATTTCTTTTTTTTTTTTTTGCATTGTACTAGTTTGCAATCTACCTTCTCGAGTTCATATTTGCATATCAAAGTTCTTCTTTGTTGGCGAGAGGTTAATTTTTAATCTATTGATTTCATGGCCTCTGGTTTGGACATGCAGATGGTGGCTGATTAGATCGTGTGCGTGTGCCGGACTTCCTGCTGTTGTGTGATTGAATTTTTAGGAAAAATCAATTTGAAAGTCTTACAAGAGCAGCTACCCTCTTTAAATGCACTTCTGAGAACCCTTCAGTTCAGGCACTCGGTCTGTGACTAAGTCTCCCTTAAAGACTGCCCATTATCTATTTTGTCGAGGTTTTAGACTTGGGTAATTTTCCTCTGGAAAGATTATTTTTCTCTCGACCAGCCTCGCCTGTTACCGCCCTAATTGGTTACATAAATCTTGTCTGGTATGAATGAGAAATGTTGGGGTGTTGTCAAGTGTAATCTTCGGCCTTATTTACCAATTCATTAAGATCTATCGATGCAGGACTGAGGCGAAACAATGACGACATAAATCAGAGCAGGGGACATAATGACCCTAATCATCCTCAGATAACTGGAAACGTCACAATGAGCTATGTCTCCGCGGCCTTGCGCCTGTGTGGCGGCACCGGGGCCGTCCCGGTCGTTAACGCACCCGTCACCTCCGTACAACTCATAAGCACCTCTCAGCGCTGGGCAGGGGCAAGTACCCTTGCCCCCTACACCCCTCGCCTTTTAATCTCGCCCCACACACTGCTGACCCCCTTCGTGCACAAAAAAAAGATGTCACAAAGGATAATTATTACAACACAGAACAATGCCACGCTGAAATGAAATATGCGGTCGAGTCAGGTAAATAGTCTAAGGAGATGGAAAAATGAAGGTGTGGGAGAGAGAGGCAGAATAAGACGAGGAGAGAGAGAGACCTTGCCTTTTGCTAAAGATGATTGGCGCAGACAACAGGGCCTCCTACTTTTATAGGTCAATTACTGGTGATTAGGTGGGCTGAGTTAATTAAAGGAATTAGCCGAAATGCAAACGGAGAACGTCACCGCAAGAGGTTGCTTGCTTTTCTCCAAGAGGGAGGCGCTCGCCTGCTAAAAATTTGAATTCATAGACAAGAATGAAACGGAGAGCGTCTGAAATGTTCCCTCACTCTCTGTTATCTGATATCCTGCCGCACGCTTTCTGAAATATGTGGGAACAGAACTCCATCTATGTAGTTTGCAGCGCTGTTTAACATTTATGAATTATATAGTTTGGTGTGGAGGATTTATTTTACGGCTTTACAAAGATTTATAGCATTTTTTTTGTTCCACGGTCTCGGATTCAAATAGATTTATTTTGGCCTTTTTCTCCATCTTTTCTTTATTGTCTGCCCATCGTTTTCTCTTTTAATATAAATAGCACAGAATTAAGTTCTGAATATTCTTTGTTGAATGAACTGAGTCGCAGTCCCGTCTATTTATGGTCCGCAAAAAAGGGATGAATTGAAATTCAACTGTGGCTTTTGTGAATGTGTTCTCATTTTACCACAGATAACAACACTTGATTCTGTTACCTTGCATACTGTTAATCCTAAAAAGCAATGTATTCATCCAAGCCTTTCATTTTTGAACTCCTGCTATAAATGCGCTTTCGTTTACTCTCTTTCTGTAATCTCATCCATTGTGAATCACTTTGAAATCCCTTCATCTGAGAAGAAGGAGTCTGTAATATTACATTCAGGTTTAGAGGGAAGTCATTAACTATATGTTTGGTGGCCCTCAAGAGCCAAAAAAGACTCGCCGGCATGCGTTATTTTACTTTAGAGGTGTTTGTGTGCTGTACAGTGTTACTTTATTTGATGATCAGTGGCATTTTTAATGTCTTTCTCTATAATTTATCGCTGTCTATTCGGTGCACATGTGGAGCAGAGAATTAATTAAACCTAAATAAAACTTAACATCATTATTTTGTGCCCAGACTTCCATTTTTGAAATGATTTAAATCTGGCATTTTGATTTATTAAGTATCCCCAACTGTTAAATATTTGAAAATACCAGGACGCTGATCTGCTTTATTTTCCATGCATTGTAACTTATGGCAATGATGAATTAATTTCAGTGGAGCACAGAATTTGCGATTATTTTAAATGGTATCCATATCTTAACCGAATCGGCACGGGTGTAGCTAGCGGACTGTGAAATGTAATTTTTTGTATTTTTTCTGCTTTTTCCTCTTCCTTGCAACGCAAGGATTCCTGGCACCTGAGTGTTGCGCCGATAATGACGGGGTTTTTTGGATCACAGAGTTTGCCTTTCCAATGCCTCCCTGAAATAATCATCAACCCCTTTTTTCACCTCTCCTCATCCTATCAGGGGAGAGAGGGGTGCGGGTTAAAAATTAAGTGCACCTCGGAGAAAGTACTGTAGTGATTTATTTTTTCATAGTTGCAGCTTTTGGAGCCCCTTTTCGGTCACTCGCATAGGTCCTGTGCAAAATATACCTTTGGAAGGAGTTTCGTAATTTGAGCTCAGGGTGCTAGATTTGATAATGAGGGAACGTCTGTGATCGGACAATCAGATCAGCTTTGTAAATGAGCGTGAGTAACTTATGTGATGAGAAGAGTGTGTATGAGAAACATCTGGCCTGTAAGTGCTCACTCTCTCTCTCTTGCACACGCACACATTTCTGCTCACCCACCCGAAATCACAGCCGTACCTCTTAATGCGTCGTCAGGATCCTGTCTGGGATTTTTAACCCGATGAAAAGGACAGATTTGCACAGCCTACGGTTTCGAAGGCAAACATTTACACAGACAGAAATGAATCGCAATTGAGGCACTGCTACAGCAATAAAAGAACAACAAATGCTTTCAAATCACCACATAATGTGTATTTATCCCATAAACTGAGTGATTGGATTTTTATCAATGCAGGTACAACCATGATTAAATCTGATGGTGTCATTTTTCTTTCTATACAATTACAATGTAGCTGCAGTAGTGTGTCGATGACTGTCTTTCTGATGATGTGGTTAATAACAGCTGACAAGCTCTGTGTTTATCACAGCGACTCAAAAAAATGGTTACGGGGTGGACACAATGTTTCCAGTTTAACCAGTGTCAAATGGGAAGGAGAAACTTGTTGGGGTGAAGACTACTATCAGTCGTAGTAAGGGCTGTAAATATAACCCTATGTCCCGGTAGGTTTTTAGGAGAGGGTGATCTGATATAGCGACAGGCGGTCGGCCCCAAGGGTCGGAGTGAAAGGGGTCTGACAATAC
Source organism: Paramisgurnus dabryanus (assembly GCF_030506205.2). Classification (NCBI taxonomy): domain Eukaryota; kingdom Metazoa; phylum Chordata; class Actinopteri; order Cypriniformes; family Cobitidae; genus Paramisgurnus; species Paramisgurnus dabryanus. The sequence continues at coordinate 9,091,918 of NC_133337.1, forward strand.
ACATGAACAAAGACAGACTTTGGGTTGCTGGCTTTTCTCTCTCTCTCACTCTCTCTGTCTTTCAGTCCATCTATCTCAGGCGGTACAGTACCGTAGTATACTCCCTGCATCACTCAGTGTCATTCAGACACATGCATACACCCCCCCCCCCCAGGTCCGCTTCCCGGTGTGGAAATGATTGCAAAGCAAGGATGTGTTTCTAATTGACATTGTAATTGGCAGATTTGGACGCTACCTTCAGATGGCTAATTAATTTATCTCACCGCTGTCATTGGGTTAAATCACCACCTGATCTTCCTGAATATGCTTTGCATACATCTGCATGAGTATTACGTTCGGTTAGACACCTACACGCCAGTTGTGGATCATGTGGATTTAAAGGATACAGTGTTAATAATGTGTGTTTCTATAATGACAGCATCAGTATTCCGCGTCATTAAACCCAAAACCAAATTCAAATTGGGTGAAAAAAATCCATTGTCATTTTTTTTCACCTAATATTTCTTCAAAACGTGCACGAAGAAACTGAATTGTAGTATTTGGATTTTTACCATGCACAGAGAGATTGCAACAATCATACAAGTAAATGCTTGGAGGAAGGAGTAATAATCTAAACGAGTGCATCACTATATCTACTCGAGTTATATTCTTCTTTAGCATTAAAACACTCCATTACGTTGTTCATAAAATTTGAGTAAAGGCAATCAAGCGGCCCTTCTCTGAATATTTTAAACATGGGGCATGTAAAATTTATGCCTAATTTGAATACTTATTAGTCGCCTAATCTCTATGGCAGCTTTGTGTTTCTTCTGGAGAGATTCGTCAGCCCTCGCCCCGTTAAAACCTCTCTCCCTTTTGGTGTTTTAATCTTCTTTGCACTTTTGTGGTCAGGATTATTTGTTTCAGAGTTGTTTATTGCATATGGTTAGGTGATGGTACAGCTCTGTATTTTGTAAATGAGAAAATTTAATTTACAGATCTAAAAAGCAGGGACAGATTTTAAGCACACTTTGTCGTGTCGAGGGTTTGATAAGCGGCCGTCCAGTTACTGTACGCTCTCATTCAATGATGGCTGCTAATTGTCCGTGCATAGCAGGTGACAAAATTGATGCGTTTAATCTGCGCAAAGAAGGATGGCCAAACTGTCACAGAAATAAATGAAAGTATTACTTAAAAATGAATCTGTGAGATTAGGGATATTATATCGGACAAAGTCGCCATTAATGTAATTAATATTGTTTATATTTTAATGTGGTAATATATGAAACAGTCAGTTGTAATTTCCTATGAGGAACAAAATGTGTAATGTAAAGGGTGGTGTGGTCAATGCATATGTGAATGACAGAATGATGAGGAGGTGTGTGTGTGTGTGTTAAGGAGACTCTTGTGGGTATATTAGCTATGCAGAACACACCTTGAATTGCGTTTGTTGGGTCGAACCGATTCTTTTATTTATTGCGAGGGTCTCTACAGATCTTGGCAGGGCTCCTGTGAACATACAGAGCATTTATGCAGGGAAAATGATAAAACATTTATTACTAGAGAAGAGGTAATATGCATAATTTATGCTGTTTTTAGCACAATCATTAGTGATATTCGTGAAAGATTTTTTGCATCCACTTCTCTTCCCCATTTTCATATCTAACAGATGCCAGGAAAATTAATTTAATATCTTTCATTTATTTGCAAGAGTAAAAATTGACGTGTACAGTTTTTTTTGTTCTGTTTAAATTTGGTGTTTGAATTTTAATCGAGCTCTGCGGACAGCACTAAATGGAGGAAAATAATGAATATTTGAAATGTGATTAAAATAAAAGAAGAGAGCTAGAGAGAGAGAGGGAGAGAGACTAGTCTACTGTATGTGTGACATAAGCTTTTTCCCATTTTGCTAGCAGGCAAATTTTATTTAGCTGCGGTTAAAAGGAAAGACCATTATATCGTTCATCACTGAAAAGAAGCATGTGATTTGTAATTCCTCCCCTCTCTCTTCACCTCCTGTACCAAATTTTAATTTTGCATGATTAGCTGTGCGTCATTAAGCAACTTCATTCGGTCGAGACGCAGCGCAAAGCTCAAACGCTGTCAAGATGAGGGATATTTTAGGTCGTTTGAACATGAACAGAGTTGGCTAAGGAAAATTTGGTCTGCATACATGTTCCTTTGAAGATTATTTACCCAGCTAGATTATTAGTCAAAATTATTTGTACAATAATTAATTATGTGTATTATTCGAAATACAATAAAAAATAAATACGAATTTAAAAAGTGCACGAAAAACAAGAAAATAAATTGCATAAAGAACGTGCATCTCTTTGTATTGGTTCATTTACACAGTGAATGCATAAATCGACCCCCTCCCCCCTGTTAAATGCTTTAATTTGCAAAGGGAGCAGGGCTTGATAATGGAAAGCTTTTTTCCTCGCACCGTTTTTTCTTTTACCCCCCTCTCTTTTTTTAGGAGGCAAAAAAAGGGTTTTGTAACAAGAGCCTTAACAGTGCCTCTTAATCACTTCTAGGTATTAAGTCATGATGCAGGAGTCGGCCAATGAGACAATAAGCAACAGTTCAATGAGTCAAAATGGAATGAGCTGCCTAACCAGCCAATTAGATGCTGGCGTTAGAGATGGAAGATCAAGTGGGGAGACAAGCAGTGAAGTAAGCGCAGTCGAACTGATGCATCTGCAACAACAGCAGGTAAGTTGCGTCTCTCTCCCCCCCGCTCGTTGTCATCTGCCGCGTTTGCTCTCTCTCTCTCTCTCTCTCTCTCTCTCTCTCTCGCTCTCTCTCTCTCTTTCTCTCTCTCTCTCGTTCGCTGGCTTTCACACAGGGCTTAGATTCACTTAGACAGCTGTATGTATGACTGACACCCCTCTGTTGTGTATTTAGACATGATCTGGACTTTTTAATGTTTTTGTTGTGTATTTGGTGTATTTGGTGGTGGTGCATATTTAGGGCTTTGTTTTGGCTGTATCTGCTTGAAAGATTGACTGGCTTATATGGTTTTGGAGTGTTTGACATCTTTTGGAGATGTGTTGGTGTTTGTGTGCAGGGGTGTGAAACACAGAGCCAGCTTTCCTCGGGTGCGAGTAGATGGTGAAGTTTGTATCTTTAGCAGCCACTAGAGGGCGACGTCATTTGACATGTATGGGCATCCTCTTTTTCTCAAAAAACCTTTCTACCAGCTCGACTCAGTCATGTGTGACCAATATGTTTTTATTTTTTTTTATTTTTTTTTGTTGACAAAAATATAGTACAAACTGGATAAGTGTACATAGGTGGTGTGTCATTTTCAGGTGGTTGTTTGGTTTTAGTGGGACTTTGAGAACAACAGAAATCCTGTATTCAGTGAGTGATGGGTTTGACAGCGGTATCAGAGGTCATGCCGAGCTCAGAGACGGTCTGCGGGCGATGTGAAATGTGTGTTCACTTATGAGTTTGTCATTGCGCTTTTGTACATGCCTGTGATTTTTATTATTATTGGACATTCAAGTATTTGTCTTATTTTAGGTTAAACTTTAGTCTGAACACTTGCCATGTGAATGTTCACACAATCCTGTTTTCAAATTTAAACTACTAAAATTTACAAATTGTAATGGCAAAATATTTTGTATACGCATTTAGTTTCAATTGTAAATTGTATTTTATTGTAATATTTTGCCCACTTTTTTGTCTTTTGCAGTTGTCTGGTCTTCTTTACAAATGTAGAAATCGAGTGTTTGCGTGTATACGTTGTGTGTGTATATATTGTGGTGAACGCAGCCCATGGGTGTATGGGTTAGAGTGGATTGGTGTAGTAGGGTGAACTGTGTCCTGTGGCTCTTTTGTGGGCTCCTGTGAACACCCATGCCCCCCCGGTCATCCTCTCCAGCTGGTGATTACAACAGCACCCCCATCTCACGGCCTCACCCCCTATTCATCATCACAGTGCCCGTCTCTCTTTCTCTCTCTCTCACACACACACACGTGTCTGATTGGGGTCAACCCCCCCGCTTTCTTATTACTGACTTGTGTTTTAATGTGCGCACACTTTATTTGTGCGAGTGCAAGATGAATGTTTTTCTCTCAACTACACTTTAGTTTTTGGTAAATCTTAAAATAATAATTATATATATTATACAAAATAGATTTTTTTAATTTATCAATGTTTCTTATTTTTATTATTATTCAATATTTATTATTTTGCAATTTGCATACTTTTACATACCTTTCAAAAATATGTTTGTTTAAATATGCATTTATTAATAATTTATTTATCTCTTATTATCATTCCTGTACAAGTGCATGATAGATTTCGTGTTACAGTAGATAGTCAGTACTTTCAGTGAAAAGAAAAGCCGTGTAAGCAGAGGAGTGTTAGAGATAAGTGCCATAGAGATGGAGAAGAGAGAGACAGACAGACACATTGAAATGAGTGGACCAGCTAACAGGACTCTAGAGGCTTTTTAAAGAGTCCAGGTGCTGTAAACTTCACACACTTTCTGTACGATTCTCTTTCACACGCTACACTCACACAAATCCTGCACATCCATATAATGGCCGGCTGAATCGAATTGCACTGTGTGTTAGATGTGTTTAAGATGATTAAATAGTTCAAAATGCAATTATATTTCAAAATGCCCCGGTGCCAAAAGTACAATGACAAGTCATAAGTGTGACAATCTGGCCTTCCTGATTTTCTAAATCATGAAATCGATCTTTTAAGCAGAACAATTTAGGGGGCTGTTTTGACTTATTTCTTAATAGTATACTGGAAGTAACAGCAATGAATATCTAATGTACACATAGCATAGGAAAGCACTGTTATTTCTGGATGTTTCTGATAGGAAAAGAGAAAACTGCCATTCAACAACTTTATTGATTTTAGGCCATTGTTAAATTAGCTTTTAATGTTGTTATATTTATTATGGTGTCTCTATACAAGGAGACTTGCATTGATCTTTAGATAATGTGATGTAGGCTGACTGTAGATGATTTAATAATGTGGTGTTTTTGAAGGATTTATTGTGTAGTTGGTTTATAATCGAGCTCTGCTCTTGGACTTCCTGTCTGAAAAGGAAGTCTTTGGTTCTGGAGTGCGTTAGAGCGAAAGCTCAGCTGTTCTGTTTGATTTATTACAGCAACTTTTATAGTGCACCATCCAACAATTTCAGTTCCTCACTAAATTTAACGTGACAGTTCACACAAAATTTGATTTATTAATTATGTCAAAATTTATTTTATTTTTTTAATATCCAGTTTTTAATATTGCAAAGCCATGTGACTTTTTAGTTATGTTTTTTCTTCAAAGCACATTTTTTATATTATGAAAATAAATGGAGACCAGGAACAGCAGTGGTCACTTTGACTTTCACCCAAGATACACTGTTAAAATGTTGTGTGAACCGTTCCTCCACCCGATTATCTTCTTAATATCCATGGCATGTCAGAGCATTCCGTGTTTTTATTGGCTGTAGTAACGTTTTCCGACATCTCGCTGTATATTATTCCCAAATCGGCTCAGTTCAGGCTCTGCTTATTTGCGAAACTTGCATATGGATTTATGAATGTCATGTCCAAATGCAAAGGACACCGTTCATTTATGTGTCCCTGCAGCGATTGTTACAGGAAGCCTTGTGTAAGTCACTGGCCCGGTGTAAAAATGACAGCAATTAACCCGACATTTTAGCTTGAGGAGAATTTAAGATGAGAAGCCTGACAGGCAATGTCAGCCATATTTCCCCCCTCTTTACTGCGTGTATGAGCAAATGAAATTGGAGGTAGTATCTCAGCTAAAGGGGCCATTTGGGGAGAAGGGGATGCCCGAGGAGCACGAATAATCTAAATATGATTCATGACATTTATGTTTATCAAACTCATTCTTATCTTTTCACCCATTTTTTGCACATATAAAATAAAACTCCAGAAAGGTGCGATAAACATAAGCATAGAAGAGAAAAACTATGCCTGTTAATTGATATTCAATGAGTCTTCTTCTATCATCACCCCACAAACACGTTAGCACAGTGCGTTCAGAAGAGAGGGCGGGAGGACGGGGGTCTCTAAGGGTCCATTGACTGTCATTCAGAAGAGGAAGGTAACAAAGTAATGCGAAGACTCCACACAAACAACGCGTCTCGCTTCCGTCTCCCCCCCTCGCCGCCGTCCACCGGGAGCTGCGAGCGCAACATTTTCAAGCAGGGTGATGACGGCTGTGGCCGCTCATCAGCCAAATAAAAGCCCCTCTGATGCAAATGGCGCTTTGCCCTTGAGCATAATTTAAAGCAGTAATCACCCCTGGAGTCTCCACCGCGCAGATAGGGAAAGCGAGGTGACTGTCTCATTTACACTCAAGCACAAAGAACCTCATTAGCTTTATCACACCGGCCCGACACTCCTCCACTACAGTGTGTAAATAACACACCCGTGCATCGCCCACTTTTACACCACATTGCATAAAGCTCTCGGAAAATCACTATCGTCGAGAGAAAAAAAACACTAACTCTATCGTAAGCAAAGCACGGGGCGGTTTTATCCAATATATTTTACGGTTAACATTTTGCTATCGGGTAGCTTGGACGCGTCTTGTGATGACATGGCAAGATACCGGGACTCTCGGCTTGAGTCTCCAGACAACAGTGAGCATTATTTTGTTATCGCCTCGCGACCACACTGAGCTCAGATCAGGCGGTGGTCATCTGTGTTTAGGCCTCATGCCATGTAGCTGAATGAAATTTACAGTGTAGTAACTCCATTTCCCGATGGCCTCTCCAGAGACCGACAAAATGTCAAGCTATGGCTTTGAAAGAGAGATCGAGCGAGGGACAAGACAGGGTGGGTGGATAGAAAAAGAGAGAGAATCAAGAGTGAAATCTGTCGGAAACAAACACTCGTTTCCATTTTTTATGCCTGGGTGGATTAGTACCTTTGGGGGACTCACCCTCAGCTTTAGATTTTGTATATATATAAAATTCACCTTTATTTATGATTTATGTTATTTATTTGACTCTACTTTCTTGTGTAAGAGGATAAGAAACAATGGGTCACCATGGCTCCTCCACGCCACAGCTCTGACTACCTGCTTTTGTTTGGCAATTACATTTAACCTCTCTGTGTAAATAAAACTTCAGTAGTCATTCGGTAAAAATCAATGACCGCTTCACTCCTCTCATTTCCTGCAGTTTTGTTGTTTCCTAACTGCCCTTTTAGACAAAATGAATGGCGCTGAAATCTATAAACGTCTTTTAAGGTGGAATCCATTGCAGATATATACTCTGGATTACACCATCCAACTATACTGCAGGTGTTTATGGGTAACGTAGTCCATCGCCCAAACCCCATATCGAATACCGAATGAAACGTTTCGGTTAAAGCAGGTGATTCAGAAAACAGGACTAAGCTGTAAAACACGATGGCTGAAAGCGGAGCGTTCTGAACTTCATACTTTCGGTCTCTGACAGCCTGTGACACCACAAACCATTTAACAGAGCTTAAAAAGCTCATATATGCAGATGCCCAGGATCTTAAGCTGACAACCAAGAGGCAGGATTTACTAGAAGGCAGCTTTGGAGCCTTGTGAATTTAACAAGCATGTCTAGTATTACAGTTTCTCTCCGGTTTATCCATGAATAGTAACAAATCAACCCGTGAAACGCCTGCCTGGGGATGTTTGTATGTAAAGGTTTTCTAGGACAAATATTAAAATGATGTAAATCTGGTTAAGGAGTTTGAGGTCTACGATTGCCAGAGCTGATCTCTCTCTCTCTCTCACTGTTTACTATGCACAGTGTAGTCAGGTGTTGCTTTCCCACTTGAATATTTGAATTTTATAATGCAGGGGGAGAGAGAGCGAAAGAGAGAGATCATACGAGTATACGTCTGGCCTGCTCATAGCTCACTGCCCCCAGACACTGAATACATATGTAAGAGACCCTCAGCTCGCGGCTCTTCGGGGCTTTTCAACAAATGCTGTAAATAAGCCCGTCCTCAGCTCGCAAATACACAAGAGGCTTTTCAAACACACGCACGTGTCACTTAGCCTCTGCTTTCAGTCTCTGTGGGTGATATTTCTGGGGGCTCGGATGTAGGATGAATGTTATATCCCCTTTCTCCGTCGCTGTCATTTTGGCCTAAAGTCTTCATCAGTAGCCAGAGAACAGCTGAGAGAAAACATGCCTTGTATACCACTCTCTTAACACATACTGCGTGTGAGTGAACATGGCGATAAGAAACGCTGTCTTCGTATGCAAAACATGAATTAATGTTGTGTGCGTGGTTCCATGGTTGATTTGACGCTAAGCTGATATTGCTTTCACGCTTAAATCCTCCAATGCAACTCCATTTCAATTGAAATGCGATTGTTATTGCTTGAGGTATTTACCAGAAGTTATTTGATGCATGAATTAGCCCGCTAGGTATTTCCTCAGCTGTGTGGAGACGCCGCGTTTCCACACCGTTTGGCTGCAGTTGTCTTTGCGAAATCTGTGAAGATTAGAGCAGGAGCCGTAAGAGGGAGGCCATGCGTAACAGCCATTTCACCACGGTTAGGGAGCGTAGTTAAGCACTGTGCGATTATAAACTTTTGGAAAGATTAGAGGTCTTCACTTAGATCCGAAAACCAGAGGTCCGACCCAAGGCCCGCGCAAGTTCGGCTTGGGACACGTGTCGGGTATTATATTAGCGGCATCGGGTCTCGGGTGATTTAACCTGAACTAACTTGCGTGTGTGCATCAAGTCCTTTTCCAACCCCTACTTTGTTTGCCAAGAGAGCTTGCTACATTGGGTCCAGTCACGATAAAAAATTGCCACTGGGTCAGGGTCTCATTTTTTCGGGTTTGTCTCGGGTCGCGTCTTTCTTTTCAAACATTTTTTTACCACATTTCTTGTACAAAAACTATATATTATATTAATGTGATGCATTGCATACTCTTTACATAATTGGTTTATCGAAGGAAAAATAACAGTGGTTGTTTTTGTTATTGTATTCATGTAGCCCCAATAAATAAAAATGTTTTCAGTCTTTGGTTTGGTTTTAAACCAATGTGATTGTCAGAAAGGTTATATAGGAAATGCTGATGCTTTAGGGACGTTGATCAAAGCATAGGAAGAAAAAAGCATTGAGATGGAGAGGAAAGTGGGGGTTTGCTCATGGTCAGATTAAGTGAACGACATTGTGATGAATTTTCTTGTTAGGAGAAATTACATCCAGCAAGTTAGGCTCCCTAGCATGAAATTGAAAAAGAAGCATTTCTTCAGAATTTCCATTCTTGATTCAATGAAAGATGTAGATTAGCTGTTTGCGGCCTGGTGAGGTATAGAGCTCCAGAAGTATGACTTTGTTCACGCTTTGTTCGTCCCGTAAAGGCGCACGGGCCCGTTGCAGGGTTTGTTTACAGAACTGAGAGTAGTCACACAGTCAGTTCGCCTGATTACAGCGGTGATACATGGGATACCAATACACGGAGTGGACGTGTTTGAGTGAACACATATGTTTATCTCTGCGATTATACGCGCTTGGGCATGGCCCGCGTTGAATGCATCTTAATCGCTCTGTGTCTCCCAGTATGCGTGTCTCACGTCTCTCTTTCTCCGTAACAATCCATAGCTCTTTGTAATCAGTCTGAAACCCTTATGGAGCGTATCTGTCTCTCTTTCACTGTCTCTCTCTCTCTCATGCTAAAACCTTGACTGATAGCCGCCGCATGTCGGGAGGGAAGATAACTCTACCCCAGCCCCGCTCTCTCAAAAGGTCAGGCACGCGCTGTAATTGGAATATTCACAAGACAAACGCCGCAGATCGCTGGCACACACAGCCGGGAGGGCCCGGGGCCCCAGTGCTCCATCAAGGGAGAGGATTGACTGAGATGCATTGGCCCTCCACCAGCTAGATGTAATGCTATTAACTCCGCTGATCTGAGGAGCGGCCCGATGCTCATTGAGATGAGCTGGGGAGATCCATCAACCGGGCACAGTGAAAAGACTGAAAACAATAGTTTGTCTTTACATGGAGTGGCTCTGGCACTTGTAGTCGCTTTTTCTTATTGGAGCCGATTTGGGCTTCCACCCCCCGTAGAGCTCAGCATACTTTCCTTTGGTCGAGCTATGCGGGCAGAAACCGCATATTGTACCACAACTGGCCGACCGAGGTTAACTGCACCATAATCAGAGGTGTTAGATATACCTCAATGGTCACTTGGGGATCAATCGACATTGTGGGTAACTGAATAAGAGCTCAGCTTGTGCCACACACATACATTCAGACCTATACTATTGACTTTGTCTGCCGGCTATGTGGCAAGCACACACATTTAACTAGAGACTGATCTAAATAAACACTTTGATTTGTAGATTTCAGTTGTTCTTATATATTTGTTTATTGCCAATATACAGTCTTAGGCCTCCACCAGCTTTGTTTTAGCAAAGTTGACCATCCATATTAATTGTTTCACTCTCTTTATTAAGATACAAACAGAAAATGCAGGACATATGTACAGAACATGTGAAAAGTTTTTAAAGTAAAAGTCAAAATTTTGTTTGACCTTACTTTGTGGCACAATTTGAATTCTTTTGAGAGTTTAGACATTAGGATTTCTTTCATTTAGGTTAAAGACATCCTGCAGGTTCCAGTATAAGAGATTACACTAAATACTTGATACGTTAGCTTATAATTGTATTTTTTTAATACTGCATATACATTTTCATGTATTTTGTGGAGGTATTCTAATAAAAAGAAATAATTATACATGAACAACAAATCTAATGATGGTAATGACTTTCTTACTTAGCATTTTTGTTTTGTTTTTAGTACAAATATCAAAAAATTCTTAAATCAAGATGCATTTTCCTAATAAGCAAAATGACCTTAGAAAATAAGTCTAGTTTTAGACAAAAAAAATTATTTAAGTGACTTTGTGATTAAAACAAGCAAAAAAAATCTGCTAATTGTGTAAGATAAAAAATCTTTAAATAAGTTTACTTTTTTTATAACACTTATTTCAAGAAAAATTCAAGAATTGTTTTCTAACCACATTGGCAGATTGTATTAAAATCTAGACTTGTTTTCTTAGGTCATTTTGCTCCTCAAGAAAATACATCTTGATTTAAAAATGTTTACATACTGAAAAAAAGAGAAAAATATTATGTTAGAAAGCCATTTTTTGCAGTGTTTGCTCTGTAATGCAAATAAAAAATAAAAAATGTTTAATATTTATATTATTATTTTTTAACCCTGGAGAACCCACTGGGTCAAATTTGGCCAATGTTAATTGCTGCTATCCAAAATATTCTTGGGTGCTCCAGGGTTAAATATTTATATACATTCTCGTCTTAATAGGAACTACTAAACTACAAAATCATACCTTTCCAAACCATGACTTCGTGGTTAACAGATGTGATGTGAAACTAAGGCCTTTTGACATTTCTCAAAACCATTAGTCCGTTTATCACTATTTTCCGTCCATTTTCTACCATCCTATTGATATAAAGCTCCAAAAGGACCTTTAAAAATGAGCTAATAGACACCATAAGCACACCTGCATAACGTTAATGTTCAACCACCTGCACGAGATCCTTACAGTTTGTTTACCGCCCAGTCGCATTCGAGCGTGGTGCTGTTGAAAGTGTGCACAAATGCTTTTTGTGGACATGGCTAAAAGATGGCCATTCCTCTCTTCTTCTATTCTTGGCTTTTAGCTCGCGACTTTGCTTACTGAGTACTTGACAGCAAACACCTCCAAAAGAACGAGTTCATTCGCACCGCCAAAAGCTTTTGCTTTCTCTGTTCCGCTCTTTTCCTCCTTCGCTACGTAAATGAAGCACAGCTCGCTTTCTCTCGCCCTTCAATGCAACATTAATAAAGAGGCATTCGTCCGACCGCGTGGCGCTCGCTGGCGTGGAACTGTGAAAAAGCCATGGATCATAATCACTTGAAAAAAGGAAGCGGTGCAGATCTGGCGCACGCTAGGAAGTGGGCATTCTCCAATCCCCCTTTTTTAACAGTTCTCCCTTCATCCATTCATCGACCTGCACACACTAGCACGTGTTGACGTTGTAGGTGAATAACGGTTTTCTTTCCTTTCCGCCGGCTCTTGGCCACATCTCGGTGTGGAGGCAGATAAAAAGCAAGTGGAGTCGCCTTATCTAAACCTAGATGATGTACAGCAGTTGAAAGCGAGAGCTTAACTAAAGCTGGTCGGTGAGGGTAGATCGAAGTGAGATGTGTACAAACAAGAGAGAGAGAGAGGATAGATCTGTGATGCGTCTTTATAACATTGAAGCATCTTTAAAATGAATGAGATGAATGTTAAGTTTACTTGGTCGTGTAGGTTGCTGCAAGTTATTGTTAGCATGCCGCTAAATTGTTTTGTAAAAGTTGAAGTATATTACAATTAAGTTTCACTGTTAAGCAATAGTAATAGCAATGCTTTCTTTAGCACCACTGATAAGCAGCAGCAGTTTAAGATTGTTTGAACACACGTCTTTCTCATTTCTATGGGATACAGATGTTGTTTTGAGTACAGGGCCTCTACAGTCAGTGTTATTCCCTCCACAGGTTGCTGGCAGTACTGTAAACTATTATACGTGCCCCAGTGCAAAACTGCGGTGCGGATTTGCAAGAACCATCCATAACAACGTCTGCAGGAGGCTGAAAGTGCATGAATGTTTGTGGTTGCAGTGACCGATGGAAGCCGACTCTGTTTGGCCTGTTATTTCTGGCACCGTTTCCCAAAGTGAGAACTTGCATTTCTATCCACACACACACGTACAGTACAGACAAAAACGCACACATCAGTGTTGTCTGCGCATACACACGCACCCCAACAGATTCTTGTTTTGTCTCTTTGCTCTTGAAAAAATAAGTGTGAGGTTACACAACGAAGTAGATCTTTCTGTCCCCGCCACCCCTCTCCGTAAATGCCCGGCTAGAAATGAGCGAATTCATCTGGAATTCACAAGGGAGGGCTGAGCGATGGCTTCATGTTTACAGTGGCAGAAAGTTAATATAAATTTTCATCAGAAGGGGAAGTTTACACATACGATTCTATTTGTCCTTCATTATTAGCACCTGAGACTGGGCTGGGGAGGCATAATTGTCTACAGACACAGGCCAAATAGATGCAAGGGAAAGGCAAATAAGCACACCCCAAAATAATTTTATGGTTGTGTGTTACAATCCCTCTCAATGGGATTCTTAATCTAGAAAATCAATAAACAAGAGCAGAGCGAGGGGCACGGAGGGCGTACGAAAGATTGAGAGGGAAAAGGTGGAAAAAGAATGAAAGGCGTAGCGAAAGAAAAGAGAGAGAGAGCGTAGCTCACAGAAGCCCATTGTTCTGCTGGTTAGCTCGCGTTCGGCCCTGCAGCTGAGAAACGTCTCCACGGACCGACCCGTGAGCTCCGCACAACCCTGATTTATTGAGTCATACATGAAAACGCTCATTATTCCCACATCCTTTTCTCTTGTCTAAGGAATATCGTGTTTGGTTGAGGGAAAACACTGTGTGTCTGACTCCACAATAACTGAGTCTCTCTCCTTCTCATGTTTTATTTGTCCACTGTTGAAAACACATGGCTCATACCGGACATGTTGTGCCTCCTCTTTCACAAACCTTGTAACTCCACGTCATTTTATTGGTGACATGCACACCTGCTCTATAGACAGTCAACAACGCATTTCATATGTAAACTATTCTTCTTATGCTATATTTTTTTTGATCTCTCTTGATATTTCACTACATTTACACATATTTATATATAAAGTGAGCAATGCACAATGAAACAATTTCTATCTTTACTTATCATGTAAAATCCTTTTCCACTGTCTCTGGACCACTTGAATTAAAGAGCACCTAATGTCTAATTCACAATTTAACATTTCCTTTGGCGTGTAAGTGTGTATTAGTACATGTTAACGATATGCAAAAGGTACAAACCCAAAGTAAACAAGGGCGTGAGTTATCAGCTCCAACGTAAATCTTTTTTCTTGGACTACAACAAACACACGGATTGTAGGCAACAGTTTACTTCCTGGGATTGATGATGGAGACAAGACCCACATTACATAATTCCTCCCCCTTTGGACTCATAGCCTGTAAGTTAACTCCTGTTAGCATTGTATTGTGACCGAATCTTTCAAACATGGTAAGGAGCGTAACATTTCCTGCTGACTTCAGAGGTATTCAGGCCAATCACAACGTACAGATTAGCTGGCCAATCAGGGACACAGCGATTTTCAAATCGATAAGTTTTGTACAAAATCAGTGCGTCTCAGGAACAAAGTGAAATCTGGAGCTACAAAAATGTTCGGTATGTAAAAAATAGCAAATAAGTGGCATTTTAATTTGATGCATTTTATTATTATACTACAATTTTTCCTGTTTTAAACTAATTCTAATATCACCGTTTGCCTTTCTAGATACAGATTTGACCTCAGCGTTCAGTGCTCAGTAAAGCAAAAGCTACCTCGGTTTTGTGTGCCGCAACAAGGCCACCCTGCTTCTCTGATAAGCCCGATTCACTGGCGACTGGTGCGCAAACACGTATCACAGCTATGGATGACCTTTGATAAAAGGCGGCTGTTCTGCTCTTGTGTCACTCAACCTTCTCACAACAGAGGTTGGGCCACTTTTCACACACTGACCTGCTGCCGTTGTGTTCAAACGGACCTTTAACGTCATTCAGCTGTCATTCATACTGACATCGGCGCGGCAAAACCGCCAGGCCGTTATGTCCTCAACGCACGTCTTGTTTATGAAATTTGTGCCTGAAGCGACGCTTTCTATTCATGAGTGGCTTGGACCCTCATCAGACCTCTGTGTCCTAAACACACTTACATAACAGATATGGTGTCAATATTTTGCAGTGGAAAGTGGGGCCCTATCTTTGCACAGGACTCGCAGACCACCGGCCAATCAGCTCTGTTTGTTTGTTCAGCTTAAACTGTTTGTCCTTTGTTTTTGGTGGCAGCCGACTCCTGTCGGCTTGATAAGGGTTGTGCTCTCTCTGTCTATCTCTCTATCTATGTCTTGTCGTGCTTGTTTTCCATAGTCTGAGGGTTGCCATGTCCTCCTCGACCCAGAGATTTCCTAATAAACACAGCCATGTGCTGCACAACACTTCCACAGGAAGTTAATGACACGTGGCAATGTAATACAAAAATCTACAAGTTAATTTAGCAGTTATTAATACAAATACACACTTTTATTCAAAGCATTTAAATTATACTTTTTCAACCAGTTGAATCAAACACAACAAATTTTTTGAACTGCTTTTTGCCTGGAAGTAGACGGTTTCGGACGCAGCCTGTGTTTGTATTAACGTCTTAAGCTTTGGCTAGTTGCTAACATATTTCATGCTTTGAAGCATTGGGAATATTCATACAATGGTGCTTTGTGTTTTATTCCCTAATATATCTATATTACAGTAAGTCTAAACACAGACAGCACGGTGTAGGGCTGGGAGAGCTGACATATGTTTCTTTCGTCTATCAGTTACACTCACGGCTGTTAACTCCTGTATAAACATTGGCGTCTCATTCTCCGTTTGGTATAATAGTGACATGTATCACGTTTCCTATCTGAAACCAATTACGCCTGATCCGATTGGGCCGAATCTTATTTTCATAAGGATTCATTCGGCTCTCACAGTCCTGTGTTTGTGTGTGTGTGTCTTCCGAGCACACATCATCGTACAAGGATGCTCACGTTTGTTTCTTTTTTGCCTCCTGGTCCTTAGAGATAGATATCAACATCAAATATGTTCCTGAGTGCCTTGTTATTTACGCTCCAGTCTGGGTTCTTGTTGAGCTCCTGGCTCTGAGGAATGCGATGCATTGTGCTGTTTAGATATTGTGTGCATTAATGAATGGGCACCTGCATTTTTTCTGCACAGCAACAAAACTTACAGGATGAAGAAAAGCTAAGCAAAACACACAGAATAGGACGGTTGCTGCTTTTCTTAGCCGTCCCACAAAACTTGGATGGGAGCTTTCTCCTTGTTGTAGAAAAGCACCTAATATACCTTTGTGTTTCTTTCTGGGTATTTTTTCCACAGGGTTGATATCAATAACTTAGTAGTGTCAACAAACATTTTTAAGACATTTTAAGGGAAAGGATAAAGTACAATGATTAAACATTCAACTGTTACTGGAATTACTGAAGTGTCTCTCTGATATGCAAATTGAAGTTGATCGGTTTCCTGTACCTTCCCAGCCTTCAGGGTTCGTATCGGAAAAGCCATTAAAGGTGTCTGACTATAGGCTATAGCAAGCGTCGCTCTCTTGACCTCTACCATGTATTGAATGACTTCTTTGACTTTGCCCTTTGTTCACGAGAGGACAGTGAATCTGTATTGATCGGGCGCAGATAAACATTTCCTTCTGCTAATTGTTGTGCTAAAGCCATTAGCCGACCGCTAAAGCCACACAATCACAGTCACCGCTTGGATGGGCGTGAAATCTTCCACAATTTACAATCTCATCCACGCCGTCTCACTGATAATGACTTGAAATCCAAAGCATGGCAGGGCGGCTTATAATTCGCTCATGCATCCGAAAGTACCACACGCACCGTAACTAATACGTAATTTAGTACGTAAAATAAAGCACATTGAAGCTTGAAAAGTTGTTTTGCTTAAGCCTGTTGCATAACTCTATCAGTTCACAATATTTCTTGCTGCAGCTGTTTGCCCATAACTTACTGTAGATTTAAATTTATGTTATGTACAGGCAACAGTTTGTTTAAAGATAAATGAACATTGAACATTAACAAGACTTTATCTTTACAGGAAAAAAATATAAAGTAACAGCATCATGCAAAGCGTTACTGAGAATCAAAATCAGGAAAAGCTTGATGAGGATTTCTGGTTTCCAGAATGCTTTGCATGAGGCTGTTTTTTATACTTTTATTATTTAAAGACAAAGGCTTGTCAATGTTTACTGTTCATTTTTCTTGAAACAGATTTGCCAATAAATTGTATAAATATAAATCTACAATAAGTTACTGGCAAACTGCTGCATAACTACAGCAAATCTTTTACAATCTTGTTATTGTCAACATACAACAGAATTTAACTAATTTTACTTCCTGATTTATATATATTAACAAACAAAGAGTCTTGAAAGTATTGATTTCATGTAACCTGAATAAACTTTAAACTTGCTTTACATTTCAGGTATTTTATCAGAATTACAGTGACTTACAGTACACTATGCTATATATTTTCTTAATATGTGGATTTCCTGGGAATCTAACCCCATGCTCTCTCAATTGAGCTACTGTACAGGAACGCCAAGCCAGTCATCCTAAAATGTGTCCATGTGACCAAGTAAGCCATGTCTGGCCAGATTTATATTTGTTTACAGGTAAATTGTGCATAAAGCATTCATTTTGCATTCAAAGACAGGACAGGGAAAGGATTAGAGGCAGACCAAGCACTCAGGTATCTCCTGAAGTGCAAGGTCTTGGCTTAGGTTTATGTGTGTATACATTTGAGGAGACCGATCGATGCTGTAAGGATCCAGCACCACTGTGTTGTGTTTGTTTACCAGGAGCTCAGAGAGCCTGGCTCCTTACCACTCAGCCAGACAGACAGTGGCAGCCCCTCGCCCTGTCTCTTTATAATTGATCAGGGGGTGGCTGCCTCCCAAAGGGTTAAGACGTGGCAACTTTCTCTCCCTGTCTCTCTCTCTTTCTCTCTCATTCTCTCTCTCTCTCTCTCTCTCTCTCTCTCTCTCTCTCTCTCTCTCTCTCTCTCTCTCTCTCTCTCTCAGCTGTTTGCTCAGCATCTCAATGTATTAGATCAAACATTGTTCTCACCAGCTAGCAGAGCAGTGCCATATGCACATCCTGTCAAGGCAGCTGTTGTCATGGATACTGGCAAGCACCAGGAAATAAAGCAAAGCCCTTGATTCCACTGGAAGAAGTGTCAGCCTCTATCTGAAGTCGCTTTTTTTCCCACCTCTCGACCTTCAGTCTCCTTTTCCAGACAGACGAAACACCAGTGAAGTTATTGTGTTGTTTATGTTGTTGTATTTATTTTGTCACTTCCGTCTTGTGCCGTGGCAGCTGGTAAGTTCTGCAAGAAGTCTTAAGGAAGTCAGTAGAGTTGCTTCCCTTTGAAAAAAGTATCAGTATTCCTGTAGATGCTTTAAGAACGTAATGATTTCAACACTTCCATGAAATCGTAGTATTACATGTACACAAAGATTTTTCGTAAAGAAAATGTGGTGATTCTTCTTGCAGCAGCTGCCACGTTTTATGCAGTTCTGAGTGTTTGTTAGGTTGTTGCTTGGTGGTTTTTAGGGTGTTGTGTGTCGTTTCTTACTGGTCAAGGTCAAATGAGTCCAGCCCTGAGTCTTTGTGATATTCTGGTCGCTAGATATGGCCGAAGTCCCTTAAAGGAAGTCGTGCCAGTAGCATGTTTACAGCGCCTTCAGGCAGTCATTTAAGTCATGCAAGACCTAAAATCCTCTCTACTTGAATGGGGAAAGGAGATATCTCTAAAATCACTTGTGACATATTTCTGACCAACAATTAAACCTGACATCAACATGCCATAACTTTTGCGCTACAAAACACTTTTCTCAGGTTGTTTTAGCTACTGCGCATGCGCACAGGTTAGCCAACGCCTCACGCGACTCTGTACAGAGCCACCCAGTCTTTATCGATTGATGATTGGTTCTTTTTACTGTAAGGTGGGACTTATGTCATCACAATGGCCATATTGAGCATTGCATTGTCCCCTATTTATAGTAACAGCATTGCTCAATCTTGTTATATCCAATATCTTTTATATAGCTCAGGTCCCTCTTTAAAGAAGATCTATGACATTTTTAGTCTTACCTCTTTGTAATCCACAAAGCAAAAATAGTAAGTTTGGGTCTTTCAAAACAATGTCAATTTCCAAATAGTGATGATACCTTTGCTAGCATATACATCTCAAATGTATATTCATAGACCGTATTTGTTATAAAACTGGTTTGAAGTAAGTATTTGGAGTGACTTGGCGGAGGAGTGCCACAGTCACCAGCGTGTTCAGGGGCCCGGCTAATGCTCGACTCCTTGTTAATTCACTCCTGAGGTAATCTGATGTTGATTTTGTCAACTTTAATTACAGCTTCTAGGAACACTTCACATCGTCTGCCTCTACTTCAAATTGATATTATGAATATGCAAATCGGCCGGTAATTTGCAGAGAAGTGGGTATTTCAGCTGAGCACACACTAGACAGGTCAATACCACTCACACTGGTGTGTTTTTTTTTTCGATTCCTGCTCTTCAGAGATGCTAGACAAACTGTATTTATCTTTCATCACGGCTTCGTAGATTATCATGAAAAAAGTATATCTAAGAGATGCTTCATGGCTCATCAACAACACTGAGTAGCGTAGTGGATTTAATGTCGGATTGATGTCACCTTTCGCTGTGTTTGATATTCGAGTGTGTCGTGAAGTTGAAAGGATAGAAAAACTCATTTTGTGTGTCCCTTTCTCTGTCTTTTCCCAGGCCCTACAAGCAGCAAGGCAATTACTCCTACAGCAACCAGGCAGTGGCTTGAAGTCTCCAAAGAACAACGATAAACAGCGTCCGTTGCAGGTGAGCAGTTCTTCGCTAATCTCTTAAGTCCATCCATAATACATGGCGCTCTGGAAAAGATTTCCTCTGTTCCAGCTCTACTGTTTGATTTGGCAATGTAATTCTGAAGCTGTCTGTAAAACTTCTCAAGCTGTCGGGCCTTGCCCTTTTCCGAACGAAACAATTCCAAGCACCTGAAGTCTCATTGCTCTGTGTGCGACTGTGCTACCTCACCTGTGTCAGACAGACCTCAAAGCTCTCTCTAGCATGAAAAGATAATGACTTTTTACAGAATGTCATGCTTAACGAAGAATTATTGGCTAGCTGTTGCAAATTAACCTGTAAAAGAAAAACAACCTGCACCGACATCCTAACTAGCTTTCATTTGTACCCCTCCAAGATAATTTGCCATTATTGATTCCAGCTGCGGCATATCGCTATTGTCAGTGCTTTGGTAAAGGTCACGGCGGCATCGCTCGCGTCGCATTCCCTATCACCAGACCTGTTTACTCTCCGGCTGACTACTGATGTGTTATTTCTCTCACATCCCCACAATACAAGTTTGCCGCCTCAAATTGTGTAAGCACTTGACATCTGCCAAGCTCCGTATTTTTAGGTTTAAATTAACTGTGAGGAAAGCGCGCCCTCCTCCGTGCTAATAAGCGCTAGTTTACCTCATTAGTACCTTGCGCATTTAATTAAAGAAAAGGAAATTTGGCACTAACCCTCGTCGGTAATGTTTTCACAGAGTATAACAGTTGCTACACCTTTGGAAAGAGTTGCACCCCTGTGTATTTAATCATGCGTACGTAAAAAAATTTGCGTTGTTGAGCGTCTGATTGGTCCAAGTAGGTATTTTTGTAATAATAATAAATTCAAGGCAGTTTTGCAAAACTTGATTTAGAGAAAAGTTTTTTCTTCTGTGCAAAAATATTAGTTGTAAAACAAAGTCGAGGGGAATGCGGTTTCGTGTATCTCTTGTAGTTTCACGGCCTTCTGTATACTTAGAGAATGGATTCCCGGCACACTGAGTGACTGCAAATTGCCAAGCGACACTTTCGAGAAAACTGACTGATATTGGATGAGGATAACTGGTGGCCCATGACCGAGTTCCTGACTCTAATAACACCAGAGGATTGTAAATATTGAATATTTACATTTGCTTATGCCATCATCCTTGCCTCATGTTAGCTATATGAATCAATATGAATCAGGGCTTGTTGAGCAGTGTCTTCAGGCTGTAGTTAATCAATGCTGTCGACCCTTTACTTTATTAACTTATTCAGTGCTGCTTTAATGGCCTCAATGTCTAGTAGTCTTAAAATTCCCTGTATAAAATAATTTGTCTTTTCCCTTTTGACCTCTACAGTTCAAACACGCACGCTAACTCAATTCAGAACGTGTTGTGTGTGCTTAGACATGCCAAGTAACAAGCAGTTTGAAAAATGGCTTATTTACATAAATAAGTAAACGACCGCACGTTCCTCGACACTGATAAATCCGCCCCTTTTCCTGTCCAGGAAAGCAATCCATAGATCACAGCGTATAAATTATTTACCGCACGAGCGTCTAAGTGCTGGTGCTCACATTTATAATTACTTGTATTAATGTCTAAATCCCGTCGGCTGACTAATTCTATCCACTGTCTCATCTCGCGCCTCCAACGTGTTCGGAAGCTGCTTTCCCACATTTGCTTAATGTGACGGGTCTATTATTATCCAGTAAGCCCGCAGGAAAAGTCAATAAACACCTATTTCTTCTCGTAAATCCTCATGCCTCCACCGCACTGCTTACAAGGATTTCCCAAGGCACACAACAGTCCTCTCGCGTTGTGGCGCCTTCCCCTCTGAGTGGCAATATCGCCTTCGCATTTTATACACTGACATTTAAAACACAAATAAAAGCGGGGAGGACGGAAGGCAGGGAGGATTACAGAGAGCTTGTGCGAATCACAATTGTGTCTCCCGCCCTCTCGATCAGCCCTGTGTGCCATTCTTCTTCCCAACGCTACATGCCAGTTTGTTTGTTTGGCGGAGAGACGGGCTCCACCGGGTGTCTCATCCTGATGCCAGAATGGACATTTAACAGTGGCAGATGCACCGTGCTTACACATGTATGCGACACACTGAATGCCAAAAGAACAACAGTAGTTGGCATAGAGTGGGTGCTGAACAAACAAAAACGTCTTTGCCATGCCATGATATCATACAGTCACCTGGAGGTCATGGCGTTTAAAGAGGGAGAGTTGACCTCTGACCTGTAGGCAGTGTGGGCTCAGGGAGAGCGAGATCCCAAGGTGGAAGCTCACAATGGGAGGCCGAACAAAAGCAATTTCAGCTTCCGCGTGCATAGGCGTGCGACTACCACAGCAAAGACACCGTATTTCCATTTGCCACGGACACAGGCGCCCGATTCATTGACCTTTTTGTTCACAACGCGCGCCGCTAATGTAACTTTTTCGGAACAAGACATCCACTTGGAGCCTCCCGGTTTGCCTTATTCCAAACTTCCACCCCCCTGCTTTTGGAGAACGGCTGAGCGGCTCGTTGCTCGCGCGCCTTCAGATGAGAGAGGTACGAGATAGCTCAACCCAATCACTTCCTGAGCAGTGAGCCATCCTCAGAGTGTCGCCCGTTTTAAAGGTCACCAACGCACAGCTCATCTGAGCGTCAGACTCCTGAGCCATGTTCCTTAAAATTCATCTACTCAGACCACCAACTGGAACTGTGCACAAAGCAAGTGGAATTTATAAAAGAGACTTGTACCCCTAATATTAACATTCATTATTAACAGCGTTCACCCCAGACAAAATAGTGAACAGTGGCAAAGAAATGGAAAAAGTTGCAGTTCCTTATTGATTCATTTAAGCATCAACTTTGATGTTTTTTCTAATATTGTTTAAAAACGCAATTGGAACTGATATAGCATTTCCATTACAATTAAACATTTGGGAGACACTTTTATCCAAAGCGAATTACAGTGCATCACAAGGTATACAATTTTTTCAGCATGTGTGTTCACTGGGTTCGAACCCATGATCTTTTCGCAATGGAATATTTGATCATTTCAATGATAAATATTTGACTTCATATTGAAGTCTGATTTTCGATTTCAGACTTGACCAATCTAAGCTAACTCGTCTTAAGATAAATTAATAAGACACTGGAGACTCAAGCATTCGCTCTCCAGTTGTCATATTAGAGATCATCTATGATTTTTCTTTCTTATGGGCAGTAAGGAAAACAACACAGGTTACCCAGTTTCCAGAACTACGGGGCAGTGTAGGTAAATCGCACGGGATGCGGATTGCATGGATTTGTAATGTGATGCAAAAGAAGCTGAAGTATAACCCTTAGGCAAGAGATGGAATGTAGAAAGTAAAAAAATTGTGCAATGGCACTGCTTTGATGTAGAAGCAACAAATGTACCTTCTGACAGAAGATGCATGAGAGTAATAAACCAGGTCCAGCGGCCCTTACACATGCAGTCTGATTACTCTGGCCAGGGTGTTAATTGGATCCTAACTGGCAGATCTGATACGTGTAGCCCGGTGGTGGGAAGTCTTTCCAAGTGATGAACTATAATTCAGCGAGCTGCTTGAAGCTTGTGTAATTTACAGCGTGTCACTTGACGACGAGAGCGATCCAACAGGCTCCCTATTACCTGGGACATCACAAAGCTTTCAAGAGAGAGAGAGAGAGAGGTGGGGGTTTGATGTGGAGAGAGAGAAATTTACCTTCCAAACTCTTATAGAAACATTCCTCTTGTAGCATTGCACGTAAACTTCCCATTAGCCCTCTTTAGTCCACTCTTTGCCCATTCATGTTCAAAAAGCTTTTCTTTTGACTGTATCTTTGCATGATTTGCTCTCCTCTTTAGTGCTTAAGACCCACTCGTAGTTCCTTGGAAAGCACACGCATCAAATCTCTGTTTTGATCCTCCCGTGCATTGATGGAAATGATCAATCTTTGCTGAAAGCCTGTTGCATCTTTCCAGCTTGAATTCCATTTGAATTGCAATACACTTCCCATAGTGTTTTGCTGAACTGTAAAATAAATTGATTTGGGAAAACCTTCCTAATCCACTTAACTCCGGTACAGAGGAGTCTCCACATTGATCCTCTAATCTGAACGATCACTGCATGTGTGGCGAAAGGAGAGAGAATGCATTTCAGGTTTAAATGAGAACAAGTGTGTATTTGTGCGTCAACGGCCCTTGAAATCGTAAGTGTGTGTATTGGTGTTCGCCATTTAATCAATAAACCCTTGAATGCAGAGCCATTAATTACCGACTGAATTAGTGCTGCTAGCTTTAGAGATGCAGAGGGGTCAAAAGTCATTTCCGAAGTCCAGGAGTCTCCATCCAAGGGAGCGATTGAGATGAATTAGCGAGACGGTTTCCTTGTTTTCCCGATTTCTCCAAGTAAAACATGCTTTACCCCTTAATTAACACGTCTGTCGTTTTCTGGCAAGTCGCTGAGGTAATTACCGTTACTCGCCCTCCCATTTCTCATTTTATTTATCTAAACACTATCTGTGGCGAGTAGCACCACCAGCGCTTCTCTGAAGTGGTTACATTATTCAGCTATTCAGAAGCCCGGGCACCTGCACCACACATCTTTTCTGGAAACCTTCTCCGTTGAGCCGATGAACTGTGCGGAAATAAATAATTGAGTTCTCTCTAATTGTTTTAGCTTGAAGTTTGCAATCGTATTGCCACCAGTAATTTAACATTGCCTTCAAAGCTGTTGTGTTGAGAACACACCAATGCTGAAAATGAACAATGTCTTTGTATCGGTGAGAAACTATCGGCTTTTGTTTATTATTTCATTATTTCAAGGCTCGGGTCGTGGGTTCTTTAGTTTCGGCATGCACCACGCAGTGAAGTCAACATGTTGCTGGTGTCGAGTTGACCTTTTCTGCAATGAGATGAGTTTAAGGCTGTGAGCTGTAATGATCTGCCCATTCTTCAGGAGGAGCACTGATGTTTTTTCTCATCACCGGCCAATTTAAAGCTATTTGTCTACTCTCTCCCTCTCTTGGGTTTTAAAGAACAGGTCAATGAAGATCAGCTTGTATTTTGTTTTCCAATAAAAATCAAAGTAACCTCGCTTTTTTTTAGATCATGTCATTTTTTTGGCATGATTGTTGGTTTAAAAAGAAGTAATTTTTCTCACTGAATACAAACACTTCTAGGACTGTTTTCAAGAGCAGAATGATGTGTTTGATGCAAGCTCTTTTGGGTTGCATCATTGGCTCCCGCAGTCATATTTTTCATCCTGCAAGGGAAAGGCGCATTATATGAGTGTTTACGGCTCGACCCTTCGGCAAATGCTCATTAATTATGCCCCTTCTTGGCAAAATCATTTCGGGGAGAAGCAATTCAGCCTCTGTTCCTTTCAATTCACCCGGCTTGTCAATCATCGCCCCCCGCAGTATCCCGCGGAATGGAGGTGTTATATTCCGCCAATTATCATGTCATATACTCGAAAATGTAAATGAACGTGTGTGTAAAATTAAATTTATGGGTTGTCAGTGAAGAATAAGAACTAGGAGAGCAATTACTTATCTGCTTTCATCTCTCAGCCTCTGATATATCATGCAGAAAACGCCGGCGTTAAATGCTGAAATTAGCAAACGTGCGCCACTGGGGAGCGAGTGGGCCAAACCTTTAACTTTCTCGTTTCTCATCTTTTTGTTTGGAAGAGCAATGAAATTTTTGTTGGTCTACAAAAAGCGAATGATGGGCTTTTCCTTTTATTTTGAATTAGGGGTTTGCGACATTTCACTGACGTTGTGGTCGATAAATAAACTCATAGACGATTGTCCTGAAATGCAAATGTTTATTGTATTCTGTGTGCGCCGGGGTGCAAACAAGGTGATCGTTCATTATTCAGTCCGTAGCTCATTTAAATCTGCGAATAATGGGCATAATGAGAACATCTCCTCTTGTATTTTCATACTTTGGTTCATTTAGGCCAACGTAGAACCCTGGCTGAACCTGGGGGTAATTACACATCACAAATGTGTCTTAAGGTTTAATAACATTGAAGGTGCAAGCATACATTTGCATAATTACATGCAGCTGTTTAATTTGTGACTTTGTTGCTTTGTTCCTATTGTTTTTCTTCTCCCTCCATCTTCAAATTAAAGAAAGACAGAAGAAGGGAGAGAAAGTGTATTTGTGCGTTGAGTTTTGGGGCCGTCTAATGAAGAATGGTGCTCAGGTTTGTTTGAATATGAATATGAGCGAGGATGGAGTGTGACCTTCAGCTCCGCTACTCAGTTCATCAGGATTAGTCAAGCTCGGCGCTCAGGAGCGCTAATGCATAATGACTTCTAAAATGAAAAATGTGTAGTGACCATGCAAATGTCTCTGCTAATCAAAGAGGGGAACCTGAGCTGGGCCGAGCCAAGAGACTAAAACAAGGACGTGTCAAGGCCCTGAAAGCTCAGACGTACGGAAAGCAATCAAGCGCTCTTGATTAGTCGTCGTAAGGAGGGCTCGCGTCACGGCGGGTTCCTGACACGACGCTCGCCACGTTCTAATGGATGCACGGTCCGTATCGTCTCGCCCGACGTTCGTGCTGCAAGTTATCTCTTTCTTATACGTAACGCGGAGTATAGGCTGTTTTATGTGAATGTATGCGTAAAGTATAATTATTTGACTTGTACATAAATACAGACATTCACCTATAGGCGCATGCGCGACCGATGCGTATGTATGCAGGGTTTCAAAAATCAGGCCATGCACTCTTTTAATGGTGAAAATTGCGTCACATGCACTGTACGTGGACCCTCCCGTACACGTAAAAAATGAACTATACTGTACTTCGGCCTTTCGTAATAAAATTGTATCAATAAAGATGTTTACCTTTCATGACATCGGAGACCTCAGTGTCTTTGTGGCAGACAGCATTTATCCAAGTTACTGTGCTGAGTAACATGCATCAGAAAGTACAAAGGCGGCCCTAAGGAGTCAGCTCTCAGTTTGTAGAAAAAACTATTTCACTTCTCAACATTATTTGTATTGTTTAGTCTTGAAGATTTGAATTGAGATTCGAACATTTTCTTTGTTAATATTCATGTTGGCAAGAAAAAAGCTCTGCTCGGAAGATGTACTTGCTTTATTGATGTGATTCTGGTCTGCGAAAATATTTTCTTTGTTTTGTGTTGTTGCTGAGAAAAGAGCAAGTATTCCTGCAGAGTTTGACAGCTGGTGTTTTAATGATTCTTATCATTTAAAAATGACATGAATTTTTTAAAATGACATCTCGTAGAAGACTTGTGCCTCTGGCTGCTTTCTTCCAAGCGTGCAACTTGAAAACTTCAATGCGCAGCGAGAGGCAACTGGTAATTCCCCTCACCTCTGTAAAACAGAATACTTCAGAAACGCTCAGCTTCAGTCAGAAGTTTCTCGCCGACTTTTCAAAGCTCGAATCCACTTTACTCGACAGGCCACGCGTCCGCTGTCCGCTGCCGTCATGTGCATCTTCCTGCAGTTTTCCTTGCACTAAGAATCGCCCGAGGGAGTTCACAGGTTCACCTAATTAAGGTCCTCCTCTATTTAAAGCACACTGCTTTTCCCACCGAGAGCAGCTGACAAAATTATATAGAGTACACATGCACATACAGCATGCGTGATTGCACGCGCTGCTTGGAAGTCCTTATAGTTGAAGCTCTCCAGCTGGAGTTGATGAAAGGTTTTAAGTAAGGATGTTCTGATGTTCTCAATGTCTCTTGTATCTCCTCAGGTGCCAGTATCTGTGGCAATGATGAGTCCACAGGTGATCACGCCTCAACAGATGCAGCAGATCCTTCAACAGCAAGTCCTTTCCCCACAGCAGCTCCAAGCACTCCTACAGCAACAACAGGCCGTCATGCTTCAGCAGGTAGACACACAGTTGTTCCCATCATTCACTTATGTATTGTGTATGTAACGGCAGCATGCATATCTCTCGGTTCTCATCTGCACTTGACATGAGGGGAAACAAATATAGACAGGTGTGCAATTAGTTGTTTTTAGCCGGGGTATCTTTTGGGGATGGACACACACCCAAGTCAGACAGGAGAGTTAGTTTGCACTTTAAGTCGTTTGAAATATTTTAATTACACATTAATTAAACTGTTTATCTCTGTCACAGTTGTGTTACAAAATGTGCCGTTTTCTACGTAGACATCAAATGTGAAGCAGGATTTAACATTGGGTCAGGCAAATTTTTTTTGGACGCAAGTAGCACATGTTTGCAGCAATCGTGCAGAGTAGTTTGAGTAATCAGCCTGTGCACATTCGCGTCTATTGGCATCCTTGCGTTGACTTTGTATGTAAACTACTCGCGCAAATTATTACATTTGCGTTGGGTGTGTATACCCCATTAGTGTAATTGTCAGTTCTATAAACAAAAAAGCTGTGGTGTTTTTTCAAAAAGTGCACCTTTGTATCTAAACGGTGCACAGTAGTACTTTAAAAGTGCATATCTGTATCCAAATTTATAAAGCATGCATACTCCCAAAACAGGGCGTAAGCCAGTGTCCACGTTCAGGTTGTGGTCTATAAAAAAACAAACTTGACGGGAGAATGGGCTTGCAGGGTGGGATCTGAGGATGATTCATGTACGCACACTTGCGGGTGAT
The DNA here is from genome assembly GCF_030506205.2 of Paramisgurnus dabryanus. NCBI lineage: Eukaryota > Metazoa > Chordata > Actinopteri > Cypriniformes > Cobitidae > Paramisgurnus > Paramisgurnus dabryanus. Next base: position 9,120,098 of record NC_133337.1, read on the forward strand.
CTGTGATTTATGAAGGGAACATCGCTTTGTTTTATAAGTCTTAATATTTTTTGGCGTATGCCACTTTTGGCTTTTGTGCGTACGTAGAGTTCTAGTAAGGATCCTACGCACAGTTGTATAAATGAGGTCACAGCTTTTATACCTTGTTTCTGACGGTGTCGTAGTAGTTGGAGATACATGGGTCGTTTTGTATTTTTTTTTTATGGAACTTAAACTTATGTTACCCACACCGCAAGCACCAGGGCTTAACGTATCAAAGCACGTTCGCTTACTAATATCCCGCAGCACCGACAAAAGTAGATTTTATCTTTAAGTAATTTTGAAATCTCTCAGAATGAGCTCTTCATTAAAAACATCTCCATTAACTCAGTTAGTCTTGATTATAATTAGGTCTGTATAATCGATGTCAAGCGGCACACGTACAGAAGACGGAGACGAGACGGTGACGCCGGGCTCCCGCATTCTGCCGATGAGCTCCTGAGGACAGCACTCAGCCCAGGAGCGCAGAAGTGTGCTAAATGCATTAATTCACAATGATGAATTCTCTCCTTTGAGTGCCTCGCATTCATTTCAGAATTTCACTGCCTGTCAAGGCATCAGAGAGGAAAATATATATAGGCAATAAGATTAATTGTTCCTCCAGCGGTAATGTGCAGCCGCATAAAAGTCCATATGGAGATGCATGATGAGGGGAAGTGCTGGTCTCTTTGTCTCGACCAGAGAGAGATGTTATTTATGATGTGACATGCAGAAGCACATCCAGGCGTATCGCGCGGCCCTAGAGATGCCTGCAGTTGTGTTTGTTGAGTTCAGTTGTGAAAAAAACTGTAGTTGTGCTATTAATGGACCGACTGTGGAAAAGGTAAAATAAAAAAAAACTTTTTTTTAATTGTTTGTAGTTGTTTTTCTGTCCGCAGCAACACCTGCAGGAGTTCTACAAGAAACAACAGGAACAACTTCATCTACAGCTTTTGCAGCAACAGCACCCGGGCAAACAAGCGAAAGAGGTATGACACACATTGATACGCAAGTGCAATGCTTTCTTTCATGTTCGCTACAATGAGCTACTTGTAAATCAGTATCGTTTCTCAAGGGAAACTCAACATGTTTGCGGCCAAGGGTGCTTGAATAAGAAAATGTTGTCAAGTGTCTTAACTCCGTCCTTGGTGAAACGTTGAAACGCAAAGTTAAGTCGACGCTAAAAGCGCAGGGTCTGCTCATTAATGAACCGCCGCGGCGGGTTTGGGCCGCTTGCAGAAAAGTTCGACCACAGCGAGCTCATAAATCAAACTGACAGTCAGACGGCAGATCCTCCTGACAGACGGGCAGAAAGTGATGTTGCATCAAAGAGGGAGGGCAATCCAAACAAAACGCATGGAAGCTGTTAAATTGATCAGCTAGGTATCGCGGACAAGAAGCGTTCCCCCCCACGGCCCCCAGCTGTCTCTTCAGCTACCACCTTTAACCGTTGTCTCTCTTCAAGCAAGCCATTATGCAGGGCCTACAGAAAGCAGGGCTGACCTCCCGGAGGCTTTCTTTCTGTTTGGATTTGTGAATAGATTTTTTCAGGCTGCCGCCATCAAATATGGAATAGAAATTGCTCCCTTATTTCTCACGAGACAACGGGGCCAATCCGCGCCGCTCACTCCATTATGCAGTCTGTTTTCCAGTGAGCGCATCACGAGTTTTGCTTTTTTTCTCTCGCTCCTTCATCCCTAAAATAAGAGATTGAGGTCTTCCTCACAATCTTGACTGAAGGTTTTCCTCCGGCGTCTGCTCGGTTCCGCTCGCACCGCTGGTGTAATGCAGAGTTTAACTTTTCTCCTGTAATGGGGGGTCTTTGCTTTCTTGTCACTGAGTAATTCGTAATGTATTCTGACAGGAGAAGAGGAAAAAGAGGGTTGAAGCTAACAGGGTCTCAGCAGAAACTAGCTCTCAGTTTGCTAATGGACCTCAAGAGACTTTGTCCACAGAAGCAAACTTCAGTCATTTTTAGTCAGACCAGCTAATAAATCGTGTCTGTGCAACTACTACATTTCCATAGATATTGGATACAAGATGTCTGTGTTTCTGACATGTATGAGATAGTTTGAACATCAGGTCACATGAATCAAGTTATAAACAGTTTAAATATGAGGCAAGTATTTATTGTATTTATTATGTCACTCGAGTTTACATAAGGATGGTTTTCCATACATTTCATCTGCTCATGTTTATTAATAAGTCTCATTGTTCAGATGTTCATTGCAACATTTAACACAGAGCTGCATTGAATCACCGTGTTGTTGTTTTTTCTGTGCTCTGCTGCCATCACTGCAGTTGTTGTTGTTTTTGTTGTCTTATGCAAGAGGCTCGACTGGTAAACAGAGCTGAGAGGGGAGGAGGGGATTGCTGTAAATCTCTATCTTTCTCCCTCGATCACTCCTCCCTGTGGCCCCATAAGCTATAATGGACCATTAGAAATGCAAAACAATTAACTATCAGTGCTGTAAGGAGGGAGCATGCAGTACATGCCCCCCAAACACACACCTCCCCAATCTCAGACGCTCACCGGAGAAAGAGCAAGGTTCGGGAGGGTGGGCTGCATGCACTTTGGCCGCATGCATGCATTTTCTCGCCCTCATGCGATATGTGTTTACGTGTGTGTGTGCTCACTCACTTTCTCTCTTTCTCACTATAGCAACAGCAGCAGCAGCAACAACAGCAGCAGTTGGCAGCGCAGCAGCTGGTTTTTCAGCAGCAGCTCCTGCAAATGCAGCAACTGCAGCAGCAGCAACACCTGCTCAACATGCAGCGGCAGGGCCTCCTGTCTATGCCCCCCGGCCCAGGACAACCTTCCCTCCCCGGACAGACCCTCCCACCAGGTAAACCCCTCACGTGACTGCTGACGACCATATGAGCGTGCATGCACGTGTGGGCGAGAGAGCACGTTTGTCACCTGTGAGTTGTTGTGATTTCTTTTTTGTGTGTGTGTGGCTGCAGGACTTTTTTTCTGCTTTCTCACTCATTTCTATGTGTGTGTGTGTGTGAGGTTGTTGTCTTCTTCCTTCCCTCCCTCCCTCTCTCTCTCTCTTTCTCTCTCTCGCTCTCTCTTTACCCTCCCCTTCCCTGTTGTTGTTGTTGTTTACCGACTCAGTGCGAGCTGAGAGCTCAGAGGAAGACGAGCTTTGCCATTTGCTTTTCTTGGAACAAACACCTGGCGCTACAGCGTTTATCGAAATGGCGCTGGATGATAATAGTTTGAAAATGGCTCTTAATTGGAGTATCACCGTGGCGACATGGAGCAGATTAGTCATTTTATCATTGGAGGGATTATACCATGATTTGATTCTGCAGGCAAAAGCTTGTTTATGAATGCGTAATCATGTGCAGATGAGTCTGGTTGCTTCGCACTCCTGGATCCGGTGGAGATGAGCGTCCAAGTCGATCTCGCGCCCATTTATCTCCAGATGCTAAAGTGTAACACTCAGGTTTTGGCGAGTTTGAATACGCAGCAGAGCAGCGCAGGTTTACCACCCTCATTTGTGATACGGGACTTGGAATGGGTGGCCTGGTTTAAACTGTTAGTCCTTATGGATTGTTTGCTTTCTAAAGCTGTTTGTGACTCTGTCTTACAGCTGGCCTGAGCCCCGCCGAACTCCAGCAACTTTGGAAAGACGTGACTGGCAGCCACACCATGGAGGACAACGGAATGAAGCACAGTGGCCTGGACCTCACCACCACCAACTCATCCTCCACTACCTCCATCAGTAACCCCAAAGCTTCTCCACCTCTCACTCATCACAGCATCTCCAACGGGCAGTCCCCGGCTCTCAACAACCGGAGAGAGAGGTAACCTCAATCACATACTGTACAACAGGTGTTCCTGTAGCTCAGTTGCTCAGCATTAACAGCGCAAAATGTTGTGGGTTTGATGCCCATTGGATGCATACTGACATGCGGATAAAAAATTTATTTTTTTGAATCGCTGCGAATGAAAGCGACTGCCAATTGCGTAAATGTTAATGTAGTTGTATCATGGGTAAAGCTCAGGGGGTCATGATTGGAAGGTTGCTGGTTTGAATCCCAAGCAATCACCATAGTAAATCACTTTGGATAAAAGCTCCTGGTAAATGTGCTTGTTTGCTCTCAACGCAAACAGACAAGTTATTTCATAACGTGCAAATCCTATTTCATCAGACTTTTAGCGGTGCATTAAAACACCAAACCAAACAACTAGTTAAACTATTATTTATCAGCTGTGTTAAAAAACATTAATGTTCCTATTCACAGAACATGCTCATTCCTGAAGGAAGCACAACTTGTTTTAGTTTGCGTGTTTATTAATATCACAACTTGTTTAGCACAACTTGTTTATTAATATCTAGATAACGGTTGCGATAAGGCGAAAAGTCCCCTGAGACCGCACGCTATTAAACCCACTGCCTTCCGGTATATCAAGCGCATGGAGCTGCCTCTCTCAGTGGCAGGAACACACAGTTCACCTCACTGTACATTAAGTATTTAGTACCTCGCTTTTCTTTTGAAATTGCTTTGCTGGCGAGGCTTGTCATGTAAATAGAAAACGCAACGCTTGTGTGGCATTTCGTGAGCGTCTATCCATGCAAAGGAATTTTTATACACAACATGCCTGCTGTAAAATATACCCGTGCATATTTCTACATCCTTCTGCATCTATTATTAAGACATTAAGTGTCGTTTGTATAGTAGCACGTAGCAACAGCCGTCAAATTATGATTGGGGGTGGATGTCTTGCATAATTGGTTTCAACTACGTAGTGCTTTCACATAAAAAGCTGTCATGAGAGAGATAAAGAAAGGAGAGAGAGAAGGGGAAACAATTTAAGAAATAGGTTACATTGCGTTTTTTCATGTTGGTGTCGTCTTATGGGCCTATGGTTGCTCGTAATCATGAAGTGTGCTTGCTATGATCAATAAAGGGAAGATAAAATACCCAGTGGGAGGAAATATGTGTATGTCTCATTTTCACACATTAGCCTCTCAAAACCATTAGGAGCCACAGTGTCAAGGTTGTAACTTACCTCAATGCCTTGTGTCCTTAAAGGGGACATGTAATGAAAATCTGACTTTGTGCTGTAAGTGCTGTAATTGGGTCCCCAGTGCTTTTATCAACCTATAAAATGTGAAAAAGATCAACTCAGTAACTTAGTTTTGGTAAACTATTCTCTGCAAGCATTTGAAAAAATAGGTAATTGAAATTTGGCTCCCCTTGTGATGCCAGAAGGTGATACTACCACCCCTAATCTGATCTATCCAACCACTGCAATGCTATTTAGTGCAGAGAGAAAGAGAAAAAAACAATTGACAGCACATTTGAGTTTTAATTTCAACAAACCACCATTATGGCGATCAGTGTTTGCATTTCATTAGCTCATTTGCATTTTAAAGGACACACCCAAAAATGGCACATTTTGCTTACACCTACAAAGTGGCAATTTTTACATGCTAAAATAAATGATTTATATGGTATTTTGATCTAAAACTTCACATATGTGCTCTGGGGACACCAAAGATTTATTTTACATCTTAAAAGAGCCTTGTGAAATGTCCCCTTTAAAACAGTAGGTTTACCTCAAATGAATCTCCTGATGAAAATTAAAGTACACTGGCTATTTTCTTTTCAGTGTTTACACAAGTTGTCCGTAATAGCTTTACAAGGTGAAATTCTGAGGGAAAGTCAGGGGATGTTACTTGGTCGGCCAAGTGTTTTTTAAATACACTTATGTCTTTGCAGTAACACACTGGATCAATAATCTGAATGTGGCTTGGTGTTAAATGAAAGCATGTAGGTTTTATGCTTTTCTGGGCATCAGGTCGGCATCCACCTTTTGCACCCATCAGCATTGCAAAACAGCACTTATATTGACCTGTTTGTATTTTGACCTGACAGGAGCCTACATGAAAATAAACTCTCTAATGAATTTGTCACTATATATTTTTTATTGCCATGGTTTAATTCCTATGTATTCACGCTCTTTTATTTCAGTGTAGTGCATGAAGAGACTGGGGCATCACACTCGCTCTATGGTCATGGAGTGTGCAAGTGGCCAGGATGTGAAAGTATCTGTGATGACTTTGGACAGTTTTTAAAGTAAGTGGCCTTCAGGATTATGTTAGTGTATTTAGGCATTGATTATGTATTCAGTGGTACAAAAGGAAAGTGGACCTAATATATAGCTTTGAGGTACTAATATGCACCCTTTTAGATATAAAGGCCCAGTGACAGCTTTCTTCTGAGACTGTGTGAAAGATTTAAACAGCAAAATCATCACCTCTGTTTTAATCCTCTCTTTAAATGAGAACAGAAGTTTGGGGTAATCAAGCAATTTTCCCCCACCTTAAAATCGAGTTTGTACAAATTAAAGTTTGTATTTTTCCAGAGATTTCACTCTCACGCTTAGCTGTAAATGCGAAGACGAAGAGCGAATCTCCCGACAGATTTTCTCGAGGCGTCTGTCAGGTTGTCAGAGGCAGTGCTCAGAAATGACCGCAGATTGAGCTCGTATCTCCACGGCGACACGAATGGATGATGGGTTGGCGACAAGCGTCAAAAAGCTAATGGCAACCGGCATAGCCGCTTACAATGGCACGTATGCGGTGTTGTCATGGCGCGGCTAACCGAGTGAAATGAACCCTTCATGCTCCATCAACAATTTAGTTAATTAGCTCATTTGTAATTGGTCGGCTTTGTTGCCGGGATGCAAGCGGGGGACATCAAAGGAGAAGGTGTTTGTGGCGGGGGAGATTGCAGGTTATCACATTGCCACTCCGAGGAAAGAGCCTCGTCGTCAAAGAATGGAGAAATAGTTCATTTGAATATGCTAATTAGGTCCATAATTAAACGGGAAATAATAATCTCCTGTACGTTAGGCGGGTGTAAATGTCCACGTCAATTCATATAAAACGCCATTTGAGAGTGGATACATTGTTACTGTTTTGGTGAGGAAGTGGGGGTTGGAGAACATCACAAAAGCTTTATGCGTAATCTAGACTTGAATTTATTGCTAAACACTTGTTTTATTTTATGTGACTGTCCGACAACAAAGCAAGAACCGATCGTTTTTACCTCAAGGCAAGCTTTGGGTTAGTTCCCCGTCTATTCTATCAACGCATTTTTACTTACCTTCAGGGTAGCACGGCACGTTTCGATTTTAACTCAACGTGTGCTGGTAACTGTGCGAATCAGCTCTTGAAGATAAAATCAAACTATCTTAGAATGACAGCCCATGCAATAAGACACCCAATCCATCTTCTCGTATCTCTGCCTGTTGTTGAAGTAGGGGTGAGACACCCATGTTCGCTCTCCGAGTCAAAGACGCCCATACTGTAACCGGTACATGAAAACATTCCTACAAACGACAGCGTGATCTGAGACGTGGAGATGGCGGGTGGCGCTGTGCCTTGGAGGAGCGTTTTCCGGTGTCAGGAAGATGCTTTTAATGTCTTTCAGAGATGCTAGTCACTGCTGCGTATCATCCAGGTACACACGCCTAAAATGGTTTACATAAAATAGGTGTCAGACTCAAATGGCACCTTTGAAGGCAAGCGGGGGGCGGATTCACCCGGCCCGTAGCTGGCGGAAAAGAAAGCTCCCTCAGTTTTGTAATCTTTGTTGTGTTGCTGAGAAAGTTGTCAAGATCAGCATTTAACTGCAGCTCGGCACTCTTTCATGCCATTCACACCTGGAGAGGGTAGCCAAGAGGTGCCTGGCACGTTATATTAGCTCTGAAGTTCAAATGGTGTGGATACGTGGTATATGTGACTGCAAGATGTTGCCCTGTTTGTGTTTCACCTGGAGACACACGTTTATTTATGCAACACGATTCAGGGCTTATTTGGGGGTTACGTGTAACTAAAAGGTAAGGGCTAATGAATTCATAGCACTTTAGCGCTGTTCTGCCATGCTGGCAATTTTGTTATTGTTTAAGCTGCCTCACTTCTCATATTGATTTCCTCTCACATGTTTGAGATAACGCAGGAAGAGTGCCGAGAGAAAAACAGAAACACAGCTACAGACGCGTAATGAAGATTGGCATTCTGTCATTGCAGGCGCTCGCCATTTCTATATCTTAATAAACAAACTCTTGCCTTCATAACAAGGAAATGAAGCATGCGTCTTCCACCTACTTTACATTTTAACACCAGTGGTGTTGGCCTTATTATAGCCGGTTGTTAAAAACAACCTGCCAGCTAGTAACTAGAACTGCAGGGTCTTAAACTGGGCGTTAATTAAATCCATGAGGAAGTAGCAGGCTAAGCCCTAATTGATTTTCGTATGCACATGTCCGGTTGAGGGTGACACAAACGTGTCCAGTGAACTTTCAAGACTTGAGTTTGAGCTACTACTGTAGATATGTTAGCACCAACGTTTTTCAACGTGTTGCGTACCCGTCAAAAATCAATACACCTATAAGATGACCCATAAATTACAGGCAGCTCTAGAGAGATGTTTGCTCAAAGCTAACCGTGAGCGAGCAGCCTCCTCTAATTCTCTTCTCACCTCATTGTTTGATCTAAACCCATCATCTCTAACTCATTAAGGGATATTGGTGACCGCTTGCAACCCCGCTGCTTTTACCATCGCATAGCCAAACACATACGGCTTGAATATTTCATAGCCATGTATAGCTAAGTAGCACTCGCTACGTACCGAAACCATGTTTCTACTACACGATTTAAATCTAAATGGATGCTAATGGAGGCACGCCGGATAAGACGTGTTATTTAGCGAGCCGGCTAGCTAACTGTCGGGATAGCGGAAGCAGCCGGCCGTCGCTTTGGAAGCAGCTGTAATTTATGACATCTACCATACATCAAGCGCGTAAGATAGCATTATGAGCATTGAAATGAAAAGGGTATTTGCAGCATTAGTTCCCTGCGAGGGACCTGATTACATGATTAATGAAATGCTCCTTTGCATGCGCATCCCGAAACAGCAATTAGGCACGGGGCCGAAGGACACCGCCGGCTCTCCAGTCATCCTCTGCGATTTTTTCAATGCTATCTCACTCTTGATTTATAATGGAGAGTAGCCGAGCATTAGACCTGAAACGGTTACAATAGCAGAAACGGGCGCGATGGAACGAAATAATTTTAAATGGGCACGGGCGTAATTGAAAGGTAGCGGGGTCCATTGTGCTCTCAGATGTCCTTCGCTTTGATTGGCGTGTTTGAGGAGGATTATGAATACGATGTTATTTTGCATATTGCACATAAACAATAGTCGGAGCTATGAATAGAGAAAGAAAGAGAAAATGCTTAGTAGTGTTAAAACTGTAGCTTTGTGTGCGTGCACGTGTGTGTGTATGTGTGTGTGTGCACGCTCACACTAATGCACGGCAGGCTGTACTGTAAATGATCATGGAAGGGGTCTGCAAGCTAACCTATAATTACAGGAAAGAGAGTGGCAGCTTTGGCATTTTACAAGCATGTGTTCTGAAAGAGCGCTTTGTGGGTTTGTCACCAATGATAATTTAGATAGAGGCTCATTACCGAACATCACAACACTTTTAAAAACCTTTTCGCCTCTGTGCGTTTGCCGGGAATAAAGGTCTGTTTTAATGGCGGGCTTCTTTTGTGTCCTGCAGACAAAATCCAATCAAGGAAAACCATCATTGACTGCTCCTGCAGTCTGAAGTGTTTTTTTTTATAATAATATTCTAATGAAAGGATGAGTAGATGCGTTTAATATGTCGGGGGGAATAATGCACTCTTCATAGGAGGTGCTTTTTAAATGTTACTCGAGTTAAATTGCATTTATTGTATTTATTTCTTCAAGACAAAACCTCAGTGCCAAGGCCTTTTGTACGCCGGCATCCCTCATAAGGCACGCTACCGTTAGTCTACATGACATGTCTCGCTATTGTGATGTTAAAGACCGGCTTTCAGCACGTCTGTTAGACGGCTGCGGTTTGTGAAAAGCTAATGGGCCGGATGTCCTGTAATCCCAAAATCATATTCATCAACCTCTGCGGTGGCTGATCAGCAGTGATTTTAGTTACACTGTTTATTACTAATACAGCATTTGTGTGTGTGAGAGAGCAGCCAATGATTTGCGTATAAATAGCACGCAGTGTGAAAACTAGTGCAATACATACAGCTAATTTTTAATTTGCGTGCATATGATATGCCAGTAATTCCTGTTCACTTAAAGAAATAGTCTACCCTTTTGCCATATTAAACTATGTTATTACCTCAACTTAGACAAATTAATACATATCTATCTTTTTTCAATGCGTGCACTGTACAGTGCGTCGTAAATGTTTTAGCATTTAGCCTAGACCCATTCATTCCTATGGTACCAAACAGGGAAGCCACCAAACACTTCCGTGTTTTCCCTATTTAAAGACTGTTACATGAGGAGTTATACCAGTAAGTATGGTGACACAAAATAAAACTTTTTTTTGGTACCATAGGAATGAATGGGGCTAGGCTAAATGCTAACACATTCACAACGGGCTGTACAGTGCACGCATTGAAAAAAGATAGATATGTATTAATTCGTATAGGTTGAGGTAATAACATAGTTTAATATGGCAAAAGGGTAGACTATTCCTTTAATATGCTGCATTTTTTGTATTGTTTTATTGTTGCTTAGGTGTAGGGTTAGAACAAATTTTATTACATGAAATGACATCCAAACTTCAAACAATTCTAACACTAAGCGACCTGCTTAAAAAATAAACAAAAGCATGGAGAAACCTATATATTAAATGACATCCTAAAGCAAATCCCAAATCTAACCCCAAACCCAAGCGATTGAGAAATCAATACATAAAACGGCACGAAAAGATGCGCTGTAAAAGTGTTAAAGTGGACAAATCATTAAAATTAGATATATCCATGTTTAAAGCGTAACTAAACCCCTGGTCAGAGCCTGACTCCACCCACTGCAATATTTGAAAAATGCAAGAAAAGTGGGCAGATCCCAACGGAGATAGAGGGGACGAACTAAGCTCGTATCAAGTGTGTGGTGAGATCGTAACAAGGGCGTGGTGAGCTTGAACCTGCTTACGTCACGAGTCATTTCTTGGACCCAACATCCAATAGGAAAATTCAACTGCAGTAGCCACCGTTCAACCTCAAGAGGGCAGCACTCAGACGTTTTTACACCATATATTGTAGTATTGAAACACTTTATATCCAAATGTCAAAAAACTTACTAAAATCAATGAACAGCACTAATAAAGCATCATTCTTACAGATCAGTAACTAAAAAAAGTTGGTTTGGGGTTTAGTTACTCTTTAAGTGCTATAATTGGATCCCCAGTGCTTCTATCAACATAGAAAATGTGAAAACAATCAACCCAGTAACTTAGTTTTGGTAAACCAACCTCTTCAAGCATGTGAAAAATAGGTAGTTGAAATTTGGCTGCCCATGTGATGTCAGAAGGGGGAAATACCGTCCCTTAATCTGCACTATTCAACCACTGCACTGCTATGGTTGAATAGTGCAGAGATCAGCTCATTTCCATTTAAAAGGACACATCCAAAAACGGCACATTTTTGCTCACACCTACAAAGTGGCAATTTTAACATGTTATAATAAATTATCTATACTATATTTTGAGCTTAAACTTCACATACATACCCTGGGTACACCAAAGATTTATTTGACATCTTTAAAAAGCCTTGTGAAATGTCCCCTTTAAGTGAATGAGAACAACTGGCATATCAGATGCACGCAAAATTGGAATTTTTCATATGTATTGCATGACTTTTCACACTGCATGCTATTTATACGCACATCATGAGAATGGGTTGGAGGGAGACGTTAATGCGGGACTCTTTCTAATGAGGAAAATTGGCTGTGATGATGTTGGGTTTATTGGCTGATGTGTTTCTGGTTTTTGCCTGCAGGCACCTTAACAACGAACACGCTTTGGATGACAGGAGCACTGCCCAGTGCCGGGTTCAAATGCAAGTGGTGCAGCAGCTAGAGATACAGGTATTGTGATGTTTAAGTTATTTTAAAATCATTGTTTGTGATTCATTGTTCAATAAAATCATTCTAGAGGATTTTAAAAACATTCCTGTGAAAATTGAACCTTGATATCTTTAATATTGACTTGAGTAAGGTCATGCAAAATCAAACTTTGTTGCTCCTCATATCATAATACGATTGAGACTTTAGCCTGGATTTCACAGACAGGGTAACAAATGGTGCAAGTTTGGTTTACATCAGGAAAAAGTATGGCCATCACCATCAAAAGTGCATAGCACAGGAAAAATGCAAAGGGCCAACTTTGGTCAATCCGTCCATCCCAACAAAGTGACAACCATTACAGGCCTTAATAATTAAATCAAAGTTTGTGCTTATTTTCTCTCCGGTCCAATTAATATGCGTGCATCTGGGGTGGTCTGTGTTAATGAAATACACTTTGCACCTGAAGGAAGCTCTAAAGAGAGGCACTATTTTCAGGAGCTGGTGCATGACCTTATTAAGGTGTCACGCTGGCAAGATAATGAGAGGAGTGATTGAGGGTTGCTATTACTCAGCGCTGCGGCCATCTTTCCGCCACCCCAGTGCATCATGGGATGTGACGCACGGGTCATCCTCAAAGAGCGCAGCAGGCACACAGGGTTAAACTGCACCTTTCTTCTGTTAATTTCAAATAAATAACAGTATGGTTGCATAGCGATTCATGCTTTTTATGTAGAATCCACAGTACAGACGCAGAGAGCCATCTCGCCTTTGTAGTGTGAATTGCTTTTTGACCGTGGCCCCTAAACCCCCACGATGCCCATCTGAATGCAAGCCAAGCGTTCTCCTCAACCTTTAAAGGTTTTTACGCTCTGCGAAACACTTCCTATTTATTTGTTGGGCTTTTGAATAAGAAGGAATGAATAATTCTTGTTTATATGTAAAATAAAGAAAAGACACAAAGATTTCTCCCTTGACTTCCTCTCTTGTTCGCCGATTCCACAAAGCCTCCGACCTCCGTGCTTACACTGTGACCAATTACAGCACCGCTACTGTTTTCCGTCCTTCTGGGTTTTTTCTGGCGTTTTATTCCCCCCTCCGTCCTGGTAATGAGGCCCAGTTCAGATCTCGGATGGCGGCTCGCTGGCGGAGTTCAAGGCGGTCTGCCGCGCGGGCTGGTCCCTGTCACTCTCCGTGAGTTAGATTGATGATCGCGGATCGCCGGGGCACTAACTGGACCTCGGAGGACCGGCGAGTAGGCAGGGAGGCGGGTCCAACTGGCACTGTTTGCGGGACCCCTTCACCTCTTGGCAGCTGCTAGATCCAGTCCAGTCCTAACAGTGTCCACAGGACTTTGAATCGACGTCCAGGACCCTCTAATTTATGGCCTGAGTAGCTTGTTACTGTCAGAGCTTTGCTGACCTAAATTCTGCTATTGACAAAGAGATGAAGTGCTATTTGTTTTCTCTGACCTCCGAGCACCACCTTCAGCTCTCCATCACCACACCATGAGGAATGTTCTCTTATCGGTTGTTTAATTCGTCTTGCTCTCTCTCTCTCTCTCTCTCTCTCTCTCTCTCTCTCTCTCTCTCTCTCTCTCTCTCTCTCTCTCTCTCTCTCTCTTTCTCTCTATCTCTGTCCTCTTCCATCATATGCTACATATATATATATATATATATATATATATATATATATATATATGTAGCTTGGTTGTAGAGCAACAGCGCTGGCAGCACAAAAGGTTATGGATTCGATTCCCAGCAACCATACTTTGGATAAAAGCATCTGAAAAATGCATAAACATAATTTAAATGTTTATAGCTATAAAAAAACTTATTAGGTAATTACTTCACAATATGTTACTAATGGTAATGTATTAAAACTTATGTTAAATTATTAAGTGTTTTGCATGGATGTCATTAATACAATTAATTGTGCAAAAAAAGCCCACATAAATTATGACTATGGCGTAGACTGAGTCAGACTGAACATTTTTGGAAATGATTGGATGAGCTCTGATGCCAACAACAGACCTGTGGCTGTGTTTAGGGTAGCAGTTTTTTGTAAGAGCGGTTCACACATTTGCAGGATTATAACAAGCAGACAAGCACATCTCACTTTGATAGTCTAGAGGAAATTGCTTATTTCTAAAATGTCTGTTCTTTTTGTGTTTCCCGTTGTCTTTCTCTCAACAGCTTTCTAAAGAACGTGAACGTCTTCAGGCCATGATGGCGCACTTACACATGAGACCCTCAGAGCCCAAACCATCACCAAAACCAGTGAGTGCATATTGCTACGTGTACATTAAACAGGCCAGGGGTTGGGGTTAAATGAGCTCTCTAAACACCAGTGTTAACCGCACAGAGACAATAAGAGAGAGAGAGAGAGGGAGAGAGATATAGAGAATAAGAGGTGAATGGGATTTGTAATGTCTGGACCCTATCAGAACAAAGAGTGTATTAAATCATAGCAGCCCATCTCAGCCAAAAATGCCCATTACTGTCTGATGAGGGTTTAGCGCTGCAAACAACCTGTTGGCCGGTAAAAAGCTGTTTAGCACCGTGACTGCAGGCACACTTGAAGTGTGTGGAAGACGTGTCGCTCTGAAAACAAACAGTATGAAATGATAGACGGGATCGGAGAGAGGATGATGTGAGGAGAAATAACCCGCAATCTGTAAACAGTCTGAGCTATAGATGTGTATTTAAAGAAAAATGCTTTGCTTTAAAAATGGAGCAAGGCCCATCTGTCAAAATTACAGTGGAAAAAAATATTGAATTTTCATTTGAAGATGTTCTTAACCCTTAATCAAAAGTAAAATACAAATCGCACTCGGTAGTGTGTGCAGAAATGAAATATGTACAAACCGCGCAGGCTGAAATAAATATTATTTATTGAAATTATTTATTTAGGTATTCAATATTGCGTGAGGGAAAACATTGTTAGCGTGTAGCTAATTTCACCGGCGTAATCTTTCTCTTCACCTCCCACCGTATAAAACAGATAATCACAAGACAGAGTAATTATCCTTTAAATCCATCAGGAATCGACTGCTCACCTCCGTCGATTTATTATTCGCTTTTCCTCTCCGTCTTCAGAACTCCCGCAGCTCGGTGAAATCTACTCTAATAAAGAGCATTCAGCCTGTAATCCACCAGCACATATGAATGAATAATATTAATGAAGTATTACATTACACAAACCGCACATGAAAGAACCGCTAATTGCATTTGATGATGAGCAATTAATGGCGAGGTCTCAAATAATCAGCAAGGGTCTCCATTTTTTCTTTTTGTCTTACCGCATCGAGTTCAAGCGTGTGTTCGCGAGTACTTCACCGTTATCGGTTGTGCAGGTCCAAAAGAGAAAAGTGTGTAAATGCTCCTCACAAAAGAAAAGAGGTAACCGGTAATATAGCGATACTTTCATGCCCACACAGACATTTGATAGATATTAATAGTCTGAATTTCTTAGTGCACAGTCAGTTCATCGGTAGCCAAACACGGACGGGTGCTGGTACGACCCCATTTAAACTCTGAATAGCACTTCATTAAATGTTACCTTTTGGTCATTGCTATGGATGGCTGAAAATCTAAGTTACCAAGGCTGCTAGTCCTAAATAACGAGATGCTCCCAAGCACCCACCCCCCAAATCCTTCTCTTCCTCTTAGCCAACCTTGAATATATATTCAGATGAGCAGCGGAGGTAAAGGGCTGATCCCAGAGTCTCATTCATTCCTCCGCTGTTAAGCTTTAATAAATTCCATTTGGCAAACACCGGATTGTATGCCTGCAAACATGTTACGCTTGTTGTCGTAACCAGGTGAGGATAGGGATGGAAAATCTCGTCTTAACATTTTAAATATACATGCAACACGCTCTTTTCCTCTCGTTCACACACTTGATACTGTTTATAATGGAGTGGCTTTTTTGTAGCGTGTGACAGTGAATCAAATGCTTTTGTTGGTCTCGGTGTCGAGCGAAAGGTAATTACAAGCTGATGTGGCCGCGAAAGAGAAAAGCATTAGGAAAGAGACACTTCAAATCTGGTGCCGTGACCCGACCTCTAGTGAATTATATGCACATGCAGTACAGTGTCAGATTTTTGCAAGCGGGAAAATACAAAAACTAATTGCTGTATTAAAATGCTGCATTTGTTAGGAAATCCCTTTGGAATGACTTTTAATCCTACAGTATAATTTTTTCTGGAATTGTTTTTACAGTTTAAATAAATGGCATTTAAAAATAGATTTTTTTTTTATCAATGTGAGGTTGGATTGTGAACGCCGATCTTTGGATGACGTTTAATGTTTGAACCAAAAAAAAAGCAGAAATGATGATGTCATCAAAAATGTGTGTTAAGTTTGACTCTAAATGATAATAAAGAAACTTTGAATCATGCACAGCAAGAGCAGGCCTTAACAAAGCAGATCAATTTTTATTTCCTGTTGACTAAGACTGAAAAACTGTATATACATCCCTCTGATCCAGAACATATTTCTGTCATTAATTGCTATTTCAGGGGTTTAGTCAGTATAGAAGATCCCCTAGAGAAGCCATTGATGTCCTCTGAAGCCGTTGAGTGGTATAAGCGTGTGCCACTCTCCATGTTGGCATTATCTCATTATCGTTAAGTGCTGCTATAATTGTCTATAGAGTAGCGCGCAGTCACCAGAGAATAGACAACTTGACATTTCATAGTATTTATCAACACATGCGGCAGACGATTGTCGATGCCCAAGCGCCTTTGCCTTCCGACGGTCGTTTTCAATTCCGACAGCTCCGGAATTCCGCTTGCCAATTCGCAATTAAGGCAATTTGGTCCGAATATGTAATGATGTCATTACCATCGGGGAGAATTAGCAGCGAGACTAAAAGGTCAGGGTGGAATTTTCCAGTTGGCTGAAGCTTAGATATTCATAGGTGAGATTCAGGATGTGAGACTAAAAAGAGAAACAAGGAGATAAGGACTGCATCTCATGTGTATTGATGAAAACCTGACTTTGGTGGTACAACATGAGGAGGAGAGAAAGAGGGATCGCTAGAGAGACATTAGGTTATGGCAGAAAGCCAGGTGAAGCGTCTATCCGTCTCTCAGTGTGTGTTTTGTACACACACACTCACACCCGGGGAGCTCTTATGGGATAGAGATGGGCTGAGATAACTCACAGACTGATCATTAGATAATCTTTAACAGCGTGCTCTAATTACAATTCTTATGATACAATTTCATCCTGTAATTAGTGAAGATTGGCTGCTTCCTCTTTTTGCTTATTAGGGGAAACACAGCTGTAAGAGTGAGCCAATGCTCGTTTCACTCAGCCGTTTAAAATCTTTCTCTTTTTCTCTCTCTCTCTACAGCTGAATCTCGTCTCCAGTGTAACCATGTCAAAGAACCTTCCTTCTGTCTCGCCTCCCATCTTACCTCAGACGCCCACCACGCCCACAGCTCCTGTCACGCCTCTTTCTCAGATGCCCCAGGTTCCCTCCGTCCTCAGTCCCGCCAACGTACCCAGCATGGGCGCCATGCGCAGACGTCACACTGACAAATACTCCATGGCATTATCTTCAGGTACGATCAGCTGCCAAATCATTTTTATTTATATTTAAACGACATGCGGACGAAATGGATTAGACCAGGGGTTCTCAAAGTTTACATTCAAAGGTCCAAATCTGAATTCCCATAATTTTCATAGGTCCGGAAAAACTTTATGTAAATCATTTGTTTATATAACAAATCAACACAAATAGTTTGGGAAAAACATAAGTGTATTTTGCATTTAAAGTAAAATTTTTTTTTTTAATAAACACAAGAAATATGCCAAAAGTAACCAGGTGCAAAATACAGAGCAACCTAATTAGAGAAATGGCACAGTTTGTTCTCCATCAGATGCATAAACCATGGCAAAAAAAGTGTGGTTGGTAGGCAGAGACACTGACCAAAATTGGCTGATGATGCATGCTTCTCAATGAATAAAGGTGAAATGCCGCTACATCCAAAAGCCAGGGGGCGCTCTTGGGCAGAAACTTAATATGTGCTGCAGACGAAGAACCAGACACACGGAGCTTCAGGAAATGTCTTAAGGATATATTTATATTGCTGTTCTTTAAACCTTTTCAGGTATTTTCATGATAATAAAGAATATGTTTAAGATTATGTTTGACGAGTGTTGCTTTTTTAAATGCATGTTTTAAACGACTCAAACCAACAGTGATTGGTAAGGAGTAAGGACTGATCAAAAGCCGTAGTACATGAAGTAGCTGTGCATAATATCTGGGTGTGATGGCTACAGCGTCACACAGGAAATTTTTAAATAACTCGTTTTATTTTCGGACCAGGAATACTCTTAAGTCTAAAAAGAAGAAAAAACTAAACGAATGGTTTACAAGTTTAATATGCAATTGTGAATTAGCAAATGCACACATCTAATCAATCACATAGAAATTATTAATGCACTTGTAATATGAAGTGGACGCGGGTCCGGATCAAGTTGCCGTCGGGTCCGGATCCGGACCGGAGTCCGGACTTTGAGAACCCCTGGATTAGACACTTGTATACGGTAATATTCAAACATTTTAATTGCATTTAAATAAAAATTTTTATTAAAAATAATATCTTTCACAAAAAGCTTAATAGTCATTTTTATTTATTTTTAAACGCTTTCGGTTCATTCCACCGAGCGACATCATATGGACGAACCTCTTATTTTCCTTCATTATGTAGAATAGACACTTGCATACGTTAATATTTGATGAATAAAAAAAATATATTTCACAAAAAGCTTAATAGTAATTTTTATTTATATTTAAACCCTTTCGGTTCGTTCCACCGAGCAACGACATGCGGACGAAATAGAACAGACACTTGTATACGTTAATATTAAAAAACTATTTAATATTTTTTATGGCCAGCTGCACTACTTCCTGAACTTCAGCCAGCTCCTTGTTTCCTGTCTGGCATTATTGGACAAACTGATTAATCCAGGTGTGCCTGACCTCAGTAGTCACAACAACAATAATCAGACACACCTGGATTAATCAGTTTGTCCAATAATGGAAGACAGGAAACAAGGAGCTGGCTGAAGTTCAGAAAGTAGTGCAGCTGGGCATAAAGCCAATTGCAGTCAAATAAAAAATAATATCTTTCACAAAAAGCTTAATAGTAATTTTTATTTATTTTAAAACGCTTTCGGTTCATTCCATTGAGCTCTGACAAGCGGACTAAACTTTTCATTTTCGCTCGTTACGTAGAATAGACACTTGTATACATTAATATTCAATTAATTTTAATTTTATTCAAATAAAAATAATATAAAAAATATCTTTCACAAACAGCTTAATAGTAATTTTTATTTATATTTAAACCCTTTCGGTTCATTCCACCTAGCGACGACATGTGGACGAAACTTTTCATTTTCCCTTGTTATGTAGAATAGACACTTGTATACATTAAATTCATTCAATTAATTTTAGTTGCAGTCACATAAAAAATTATATCTTTCACAAAAAGCTTAATAGTGATTTATTTTAAAACCTTTCTGTTACACGGGGCGATGACATGCAGACAAAAATTTTAATTTTCCATTGTTAGGCAGAATAGACACTTGTATATGTTAATATTTGATGAATTTTAATTGCAGTCAAATAAAATGATGTAAAAAATTATATCTTTGACAAAAAGCTTAATAGTAATTTTTTTACGCTTTCGGTTTGTTTCACCAAGCGACGACATGCGGAGGAAACTTTTAATTTTCCCTCGTTACGCATAATAGACACTTGTATATGTTAATATTTGATGAATTTTAATTGCAGTCAAATAAAAATTATATAATATTTATCGCATTTCAATGATGATTTGTATAAGTCATGTGAAAAATATGCTCTGTTTGATGTTTATATTTACTGGCCTTCCACATTCGTTGGCCGCGAATGAAGAGCATGAA
This sequence comes from Paramisgurnus dabryanus, assembly GCF_030506205.2. Lineage (NCBI taxonomy): Eukaryota > Metazoa > Chordata > Actinopteri > Cypriniformes > Cobitidae > Paramisgurnus > Paramisgurnus dabryanus. The sequence goes on from NC_133337.1 coordinate 9,139,984, forward strand.
TTATTCAAACACATACAAAATATCGACACAGGCTTTAATTTCATGCGCGTGTTAATGTTTAAGATTTCTCCAGAGAGAGATTAATTAAAAATGTATTTAGTTGGACATGTAAAATGCTGATTTGGATGCCCCTCCCGACCGCTTTTTAATTCGATAAAGTCTTGAGCCAATTCCTCGCGGAGAAGCATTTAGCAATTATCCCAGGTGGCGACACGAGGGTTTATTTATTTAGTTACCGCATGTACTTTATTTTTCTATTTGTCTTTCGCAGAGATAGCCCCAAACTACGAGTTCTACAAGAACGCAGACGTCAGACCTCCGTTTACTTATGCAACCCTCATCAGGCAGGTGAGTGGGAAATAAATGAGGTTTAGCCTGATTAGATTGTAATTAATTGCTGCTTGAGTGAAGTCTGGGTGAGATGCGCTTCAGCCTCTAATCTGCCATCTCATCGCAGGCCATCATGGAGTCGTCCGACATGCAGCTGACGCTCAACGAAATCTACAGCTGGTTCACACGCACGTTCGCCTACTTCAGACGCAACGCAGCCACCTGGAAGGTAACGCTCCCACTTTTTCCCAGCTCAATGGATAACTGCAAACCACTCCCATGGCAAGCCACGCCCACCACTTACCAAACCCACTCTATTATAATTTACATAAACCGGAATGCCTGTCTTTTACATAAAGCTTAATAATTGAATTATATATTCTTTTAATTTTAATACATTTTATCATATTTTAATAAATTTTTTTCTCACTAGTGGGCGGGGCTTACAGAGGAAGTGTTTTTTGTAGTTGTCTCTGTCTCTCTGTCTCTGTCTCTCTCTCTCTCTCTCTCTCTCTCTCTCTCTCTCTCTTTCTCTCTCTTTGACAAGTGAAAGAATAATTTCGCCTCTGATATCGTTTTCTAATTTGGTGCAGTTAATAGTGGAGTCCTGACGGGGAGGTGCGCGCTCTGACGCACTAATTACCCACCAGCCACTCAATCATCAGCACCTTTTGTTAGACTGTGGTGTATTACTGCTTTTCAAGCGCTCTCCTTTTCTTTTTTTCACCCCACCTTGCATATTATTGGTTAATTAGTTTGAAAGATGGCTGTTTGCTTTGTAGGCTCGCACTACACACGGCCCTGTTGTTGACGTCGGACGAGTCTTCGTATACACCATAGCTCATGTGCCACCGAGACAAAAACCGAGAGAATAGAAGACAAATGTGCGACCCGAGCGGCTTTAAAGCACTAATGCTCCTGTCATCCACCAAACGCACTTTATTTCCCCGGACAAAAGGTCTCGTTTGTATCTCCGTCCCAACAAATTCATTGTCGGACAGGAATGAAAAGAAAAAGGGGACACAATAAAAACCATCCTCTATTCTCAGACAGAAGGAGAAGGGCGCGTGTCGATAAGGTGGCCGGAGATACACTCCATTTATTTCCTATTCTGTTTTAACACCGATGCCGTCAGGTCCTCTGAAAAGCAGCGAGGTTTCTTTGGCCCTCATCAGCATGCGAAGTGTTTCGCAAGCACTAGATTTAGGAAAGTGAATGAATATGGATTTGGCTTGCTAATGATGCTGGTGTATGATTACAGCTCCACGAGGGTGTGCAATAGCTCCCCGTACAGATGCATGCTGGGGCGCAACACGTTTACAGCTCAAGTGCCTGTTTGGAGAAGCATTTTGGGTACTTTTATGACCACGGGCCTTTATGTACATGCTCATTTCTGACGGCCGCTCTCTCGCTCTAATACTGTCCTTATCAACAAAATATATTTTAATCTGGACCCGAGTGGAACAAAGAGGCAGCACAGGGGCTCGCTGCATATTTGGGTCCCTCCTTCTATAAAGCATAGCGGGAATTTCCATTGCTTCTTTTGTAAGCCCGGGAAGGGTCGTCCGGCGATGGGCTTGTCATTTGATTAACAGAGAGAATTTTTAAAAAAGAATGAAAGGTGATTTAATATCTGCACTTGGTCTCATCAGCTCAGCTTGGGAATCGAGATCTCAGCCCGCCAGCTTATTAGTTATAACTATATAGCATGCATAATAAAACTGCTCATTTGCTCATTAATATTAAAATTATCATATTCAGAGCCATGGGCATTAAGATCAATCAAATCCTGGGATTTTCAGGTCAGATGCGAGATCTGCTTATGAGGGCTTTTATATTCCCCTCTCTCTCCTTTTCTTACAGCAAAAAACAGCCGCCCCTCAAATAAAACATGAGAAAATGTAATATGAGCAAAGGTTATTATTTGGCTTCTTTGCTACATGTTTTAATTAGATTCTTTTATGGCGCCGTACGAGACTCGTCATATTCGGTTATTTCTCTCTTTATTTTTTTATGCGCCTCTCGATTATAAACGTGTGTCAGTTTTTATGAATTACATTTATTATTTGTGGTTTCAATTATTTCAGGGCAGCTTTAAGTTAAGGGACAGTTATCAGAGGTTTTATTAGTTAAGCACACGCATTGTAACTAATTTATTTGTTATTCCTGTATTAATCTTTAAATATTTATAATTCTGTGTTTGTGTGCTTAACTAAAATTAATGATAGGACGATGTAAATTATGAAAAATTTTGGGATTATGAAAAGTGAGTTTTATTATTGGTTAGAATAAAAAAATTCCCACCCAAACAGCACTAGTTACATCACAGAGGCTCAGGAAATTGTAACGTTTTAATTTATTGTTGTTACATTTAACATTTGTGTAACAGTTGTTACATTTAAAATACATAAAAAACACTTTATTTTACAATGTCTTTGTTACACATTACATCTACTTATTGTAGTAATAACAGTCAATTGTGCATAATTATATTCAACTAACCGTAAACTATGGCTGCATAACGATTAATCGCGATTAATCGTTTGCACAATAAAATGTCATATATGTTTGTGTACTGTGTATAAAAATTATGTATATATAAATACACACACATGCATGTTTAACTTTAAGAAAAAAAATTGTAATCGCAATTAATCGTTATGCAGCCCTACCCTAAACCAAACCAAAAGTTGTACTCTGTAATTAAATGTATTATTACATTTTATTGCACGGCTCATTGGAATGCTTGATTCTGATTGGCCAGTCGCAACATTTGCAGTTTTATTATTCTCAGATAACAACCGCTCAAAACGTATCACACACTAAATCCTGGATTACATAAAAGTGATGGGCGATAGTGTAATGATTTTCACAAATAATTTGACAGGTAGTTTAATATTACAGAAAAAAATGTAATAGAAAAATGTCTTTTAATGACATATATGATATTATAGTTACAAATAAATAAAGCAAATGGTGTGTTTGTGACATTTGAACATCTTGTCTAATCTTAATACTAAAAAAGTAAACAGGTTTTTCTCCTGGAAAGTCTGCATTCATTAAAAATGAGCTCCTAAAATATTTCAAATCAATATTTAATGTTCCTTACCTTACTTATGAGGTAAATACCAGTGTAATAAGCGTGATAATGAACAGGCAGCCAGTTGTTATCGCGACATAAACCCCTTTAGACCGGTGACAAGTGACACCTTAAAATAAATTGTAACCAAAAATTCTTCAAATGTGAATTGTGGACACTGTTTATTAATCAAGTAAATAAAGTGATTTGATGTGTGTTTTTGTGCATTTAACAGAATGCAGTTCGACACAACCTCAGTCTTCACAAGTGTTTCGTACGGGTGGAGAACGTCAAGGGCGCCGTGTGGACCGTGGACGAAATGGAATATCAGAAGCGCAGATCTCAGAAGATCACAGGGTACATAGACCCACACACACACACATCTTTATATTTACAGTAAAAGCTGTACTGATGCTAATGCACTGAATCATTTTGTTGTGTTCAGGAGCCCGACACTGGTGAAAAATCTGCCGTCCAGTCTTGGTTACGGGGCGGCTCTCAACGCAAGCTTACAGGTAAACGCTCGACTGTGAATCAGTGTGTGTGTGTGTGAGAGACAGGTTGGCACCGGCAGTTAGAGTCTAGAAGGACACCGTGTGGTGGAGTCGGGTACCTTCTCTGCCAGCTCAGGCTCAGATTGATAGCAGCTCGTGCAAACGCGAGGGCATAATCATTAATATTTATCCAAACTGTCATAAATGATTTGGCTTCGCAGTGTCGGCCAGCGAGGTGCTCGTGGCAAAAACTTTAAAATTTAATTACTGTATATAACTTTAATGTGCAAGAGGCAAAAAATGTCAAGAGTGTTTTTTTCTTCAACTGTTTTGAGGTAAAGTTTTGGAGGGTTTCATTATCATTTGGATGCTTGAGGTTTTTTTACTCGCTTGGAAACTTTTCCAGTGGCTTTTTCATGCGCTCACTTGTCTGTTTTTATAATGTGGAGAAATGTACCACAGATTGATTCTTCAGCAATAATCTAGAAGTTACTCAATTAAAATGCTTTAAAGCTGTGTTAGAAAGTCTAAAAAGACTTCATATATGTTTTCTCTCATAGGCTGCATTGGCGGAGACCTCTTTGCCATTATTGGGTAATCCAGGATTGATGAACAGCAGCGCGTCAGGTTTGATGGGAGCCAGCCCACCAGGACTTATGAGTGGCAGTCCAACCAGCCTATTTCACGGCACCACACACGAAGAGCTCAACGGCTCACTCGATCACCTGGACACCAATGGACACAGCAGCCCTGGCTACTCCCCGCACACCCATCTGTGAGTTCAGGATTAAATACGTTTAAAATTCAGCATGTAATAATATAGGACATTATTTTATTTCATTTAATCTGATTGGATAGTGAGCAAAGTCATTTTTGAATATCAAACCAAACGCTGTACATCGATAAATTAACCTTTACAGTGACTTTTGTTGAAAAACGTAAAAACTAAAGTTTTTTTCCTTTTAAGAAATCAGGATTAAAACTAGCAGTGTTACGAATATTCGTAAAACACTAAAACTACTGCATGTACGCTGGCTCAAAGGCTCAAAAAACACTAATCTACCCAAGCCTGAGGTTAAGTGTACATTTGCTCGGCTCGTACCTATAAATAGGTGAGAAGCAAAAGGCTGCCATAATTATAGATTCTGTTGTAATTACCCCACCGTCCGCGTCACAGAGGTTTAGACGTTATATTTTATGCAAGGCCGTTCCTATTAATATTTAGCAGCTAACTATATCATTAATTACTTTAAAATCTTTGCCTTTCCATCTTTTTTAATGGCTAGCAGAGAGAAGGAAGGAGAGAGCTGATGAAAGATTAATGTGGTGTGGGTTGGTGGAATAGCGATACAGAACATGTGCTCGCCCTAATCAGTGATGTCACTTATGTTGGATGGCTGTGTTTACCAAGCCAAAGATAGCAGTGTGAGAGCTACAGACGGTAGTAAGCGCACGTCTCACGTCTCGCAAAAATGCATAACATGCGTGCACTGCCGTGGTCTCCTCGCGTTTCCAGACGACCCAGAATTGCTAATATTAACCCAAAGACCCAATTAGCTTCGAAACACTTCATACGTTCAGGGGGATCCCAGAAATGTGTGTTAAAGTGTGTTCGACTGAAGTGGGACAGGAGTGTGAATTGGGCCAAATCTGAGATCCAGAATCCCTGTATATTCGCTCCCTTAGGTTATTTAACTTTTAATATCGGACAGCTGAGAAAGCCTCTCTCTTTATAACTCCGCCTGCTGCTCTCTCTGTCTTATTTTCTCTCTGTATGGTTGAAGCGTTAAGTGCTCAGTAAAAGCGCAGCCTCTATTACATGACCTCTACCTGTCCAAAATGGAAGAAATATGTTTTGTGAGTGTTTTTTTCTGGACAATATTTAATAAAAAAGAGGCTAAAGAGAACAACACACTCGCATTCAGCTTTCAGAGAAAAAGCACGCAACCTGGTGAACTGAACGATTAGACTAACCTTTCTTCTGAACATGTTAAGGTTAATGCTATCTGTCAGTGCTATCTGTGTAAGCACGTGTGCACATTTTATTCATTTTAGGTAAAAATTCTTTGGTTTGCGAGAGCCAGCAGATGAAATAGAAATAGTTTTGTAATCAAAACTATTTCTATTTCTGAAATATACGGCAGTATTACATAGCTACTTAACTCTTTCCTTGCCAGGATTTTCTATGATTTTTACAAAAGTTTAATGCCTTCCAGAAAATACTTTTCTTTGAATATATAAACATACACTACATCAAATGAATGAACAGATCCTTTGCTTTCAAACTAAAAAAACTTTTCATCCTATCTTCATTTGTTCTTTTTTTATCACCTCTCAAATATGGGTAGGTTTCATCAAAAAGACAACATTTTAAGCAAAAAGCTGAGATAATTGCATTTCTGTGAAGGACTTTTGATAGAGATCAGATTCAGAGCAATGATCAAAACACACAGAGTTTTAAACTGATTAAATGCTTTAATGTTTTATGAACTGTGTAAGAGTCTCACCTGGTGGATAATAGCGGAAATATGGATTGCCATAAAAACTCGTCATTGACAGGGAAAAGATTTAAAAAAGAAATTCAGAAAGTGATGAAACACTAACTTACACTTACAAACATACACTGGAAAAAGGTCACACAAATGTTTTACCTTTAACTTTTCAAATTAAGCAATTTATACTTGATTTTATAAGTTATAGCAACTAATCAAAATTAATCAAAGACATTAACTCTTTCTCCGCCATTGACAAGTTAACTCGTCAATTTAGAGAAAACGCTTCCCCAGCATTCTCCAACTTTTAAAACCCAGAAGTAATGCCTCATGTGAAAGAGAAAGGACTCTGTGTATGTTTTGGGGATCACTCTGAATTTGATCTCTATCAAAAGTCCTTCACAAAAATGTAAATAATTATCTCAGTTCTTTGCTCAAAATGTTGTGTTTTTGAAGAAACCCACCCATATTTGACAGGTAGGATGAAAGTTTTTTGTTTGTTTGTTTAAAAGCAGAGGGTCTGATCTTTAATTTGATATATTGTATGTTTAAATATTTGAAGAGTTTCGTTTATTTATTTTAAATAAATAATTTTTCAGAAATCTCGTTTTTTGGTTGTGCATTCCAATTAATATCAATTCAACTGCAGTTGGTTTGTTTTGATTTAACCCTTCATAACTTAAAAAATACAGCTAAGTAGCACCATAAAACAAAATAATAGCATGATAACATAATAATAAACATGTTTTTTCAAAAAAATTTAACATCGGATTTATCTCGTTTTGCAACGAAACTCTTCATTTATAGAAGAACATTTTCTGGAAGGCATTAAACTTCTGTAAAAATCATGAAAAATGCTGGCGCTGGCTGGCAACTTTTTTAAAATGCTGGCAGGGAAAGAGTTAAATTAAAATGGCATCTGATTAAACTTCAAATTTTGACTCCTTTTTTATATGAATCAAAATGAAGCAAATTTCTTGACAGTGCAAATACCACAAACAGAAAATTGTTTAGTTTACAGTGGCCGTCTCTTGATTGTCGCCAGTAGTAGCGTCTGGCACTCGCACACAGACTGGCACAGGCTCCTGATTCTCATGCCAGCCTTTCATTAAACACTAAATGAGTCATCCTGACATCTTAATACAGTGAAGAAGGGACAAGCAAGGACTAATCATTTCTCTCTTCCTCCGCGACCACACAAGTATGCGGCTGATTTATAATTAATGCAAATGAACGCTGTAAGCTATGCTTCTTCGCATTAGGAGTAAAGGCCTGTGTCGAGCTTAATGGCCGGTGGAACGGCAGACTGACCGGGATCATTTGTCTCGCCGTAATATCCTTAAGCGTATTTCTGTTTGTTATTGTACGATAAGTGCGGCTGACGGAATGTCTTTGATGGCCTTATAAACCGTTACGATGACAAAATAGATGTTTACTAATCGTAGTATTGTATTTTTAAGAATTTCTGCAGATAAATGTCCCAATGAGAGCTAAGTATAATGAGAGATCCTCACCCACTACTTGACAACCACACTTGAATTAATTGCTTTAATAAGGACTAAAATTCTTGTTTCCCGAAGGTGTGAATGTATCATTGTAGTGGTCCAGTATAGGGTTAGGGTTTACCTCCACACGGGCCAATCCACTTCGTCCTCTTTCTCACCGCACATAGCCAAGCACAGAAGAGAGAAACAACCCGTCCGTCTCCACATCTGAATATTAATCTATTTTGCTATAAATATTAAAGTAATCTGTACCTTTTAAAATTCTTTTCATATTCAAAGTTCCCTCTGTCATTGATGAGTGCAGCCCAGGAGAGCAGACAGACATGGCTAATACAGAGACTAGTTGATAAGGAGGTCTCTCGCTCTTTCTCTCTCTCTCTCTCTCTCTCTCTCTCTCTCTCGCTCTCTCTCCAGTCCAGCGGGATTTTCAGATGCATCCGACGTGTCAGAAATAATTAGGTTTTGTCAAATTTATCATGCTAGCACAAACCTCTCCCCCCACCAAGGTCCGAGATCATGTTAAGCCTTGTTTGTGTATGACAGAGTTATTATTCTTGTTAGTAACCTCACTCTTCAGCGTTTTCGAGCCGGGAAACGTTCCTCGCCGAATCACTCCGTGTTTTTCGCATTCCCCCTCCATACGCTTATTGACAGTCGGTAAAGATATTCATCCATTTGGAGTTAAAAACATGGATCATGGTGTCCGAGGGAACTGGCAGGCTGAAGTTGATTAATGGTGGAGTCTAGCTGCAGGTTGTCTCCTACTTGAAAAGTGCCACCACGGTCCCTGCATATTAACGAAGGGCTGCACTTTCTATTAACAAGATAAAAAAAGCCTCTACTTCCCCCTCCAGCCCCCCCACCCAACTACCCCCCTTTGCTTCAGGGGCAAGTAGATGAGAAATTCTCTATTATTTATAATGGGGCTGCAGTCAGGTTTTTCTCCCTTTTAAATAGCAGGTGCCATCAGTAAAGTAACAGTGAACGTATTTTACCGTCGGTGGATTTGCATTTTTACATGCACTGCATTAATCCAACTTCAATCGCTGTGTTAACGTTTTTGGGACTTTGATAACACGCGAGTTAGACGCGTCATCTTTATATGTTTGTCTGCCAAGTTTTAAACTCTCGTACATGTTTTACGAGTTTGCTAATTCGCATGAATTCATACAAAGTTAATGTATGGTTATGATGAAAAAACTATTACGAAAGCCCGTCCATTCCCAACGTCACAGGTCAAGGCTAATCGTGCAAATATGAATTAATATGAATTAGCCATTTTGTGAATTGCCATAAGATCCCATTGGAATATATGGGTGTAGCTTTCTGGTTTTATAATTTCTTCTGGTTTTCTTGAAATCTTTTTGGTTGTTTTTGACCCAGCATGGATTGTTAATATAAACATTTCTGGGTTAAATCAACACTTGACGCAACGTTAGGTTGAAAGTAACCCAGCATTTTTTAGAATGTACTTGATTCTGATTGGCCAGTTGTTAGCTTTTTCTAAAAATGTCAATTTCTTGCATTATCGCAGGCCTCCAATTCACGTCAAGGAGGAGCCGCTCAACATGGACGACGACGACTGTCCGATGTCATTGGTGACTACGGCCAATCACAGTCCTGAGCTGGACGAGGACAGGGAGCTGGAGGAGGGCAACCTATCGGATGACCTGGAATGACTATTTTGCCCCAACCCTCCGCTGGGGCTCCGCCTCTTTCAGGCCCTGCCCTTCAACTAACCCGCAACCACAGAAAAGACTTGGAATCAGATGGGGGAGTATTTATTTCGCATGCATCTGGAGACTGGCCCGAAGAAAATCTATACTGCAGATCTTTAGGGACCACAGATGGACAGACATGAAACGTCTGCTTTTTAAAACAAAATAAAGGAAACAACAAAGGACAAGGTTTCATTCGAATCCGCTCGGCCACCTCACACAACGAAACACACACGGCTCACGGACCGAAAAGACGCGAGTACAGGAGCGGGGTCCGTTCTGTAGAAAGCTAACGGCCACATATACTGCCAAAAAATACGTTTTGAGTTTGTGAATATCCAAGCCACAGTAGACGTCGATGTTAGATGCAATTGCTGGTTCAATTCAAGTTGTTGCTCTGTTATTTTTTTGCACATGAGTAGTATCAAAAATTTGTGTCACTGCCTGTATGTCAACGAAAGTCTAAAAAGGAGAAAAAGCAGTATTGGTTTTTAATTTTCTGTTTGTTTTTTTACCTCCTGCAACCCAGCTTACATTTGTTTTAAGTCATCTCTGCACCACCACCAACTGTAAATGGCATTTCTAAACTCACGTCAATAACACAACCATGGTACAAAGACTGTTCCAAAAAAGTAGGTCTCCAGTCTCACTAGCTCTGTTTCTGCTGAAAGGTGTAACGTGATTTTGTGCGAGCACAAAAAACAAAAGAAAATGATGCGTTTCTGCATATCTTTACTCGTTTTGAAGCTTTGTCTACCTGCAAACAGTCACAGGCAACAGCTAGAAACCAAAGCCAACACTATCAACGGCCAATAGCTTAGACAGAAGCCCCGAGACTTTTTGGTCAGGCCTCTGTGACTTTAACTAGTACAAAGAGAAGCTTTTTTTCCACTAACTACCTTCGAATAACCTCTGGGATCGTCTCCTTTAGCCCTGTACAAAGATAAAATGATGTAATTTGATTGACGGATGGAGAGCTCTATCCTTATGATGCTGGTCAACCCTGTTGACTACTGGGTAGAAAGAGCAGCTATAAACAGATCATGACCAAAATAACCATTTGTGTATCAGTGGAAATGCAGATAAAAAAACAAATGTTGTGAATTTTTCATTTCCTAATGTTATTTTGACTTTTTTGTATCACTTTGTTGTTGTTGCTGTGGTTGTTGTTTTTATTTACGTAACCCACCTTATCATTGTTTTCCTAGTGAAATCGTAACGTGTCACGTTTTAAATCTGTCATTTCTTCAGAGCCGAAACCGAAAATATCCTAACCAAACTTTAAAGATATCTAGTGAAGCCAAAAAGGTCATAATTTCAAGTCGATATGAAACGATGTGGCTTGGTTCTATTGTAAAAGCAAATAAGAGAGCCGTTACGGAGGAGAAATCCTTTACTGGCTGTATAGACACAGCTACAGTAGGGTTGGTATAATGGGAAGGTTTGAGGTTCAACCAATGGTGTACGAGGAAAGTGATCAGTCGCTTTAATTTCAACATTGCTGAAGCGGTTGTTGCTTTAATAGGCGTCTCTCTTTTTAGTCAAACCAAAGTTACACAGACTTCTGCCTCTTGTATCGGATGGAGATGAAAATGACACAAAGCATCTCTTTCTTTATATCTCTGTCTGCTGTCTTTTTTTTCTGGTGCAGAAAGCCCATCTGAAACTGGTAACTGCTTTGTATTGTAACTGGTAATGTTAAGGTTTGTCGTCTTATGTGCGTGGAAACTTACAGTACTGTGCAGATGTTCCAGTTTTTGCCAAACCAGAGGGTTGGCTGCTATCTTAACACACACAAACACACACAAGTAAGGTATACACTCGAGACCCAGGAACAAAGCTTATTTCTTATCCTCAGCAAATCGACTTGAAGATGACGTTCATAATAATTTTATCGCACCAAATATAAGGCCGCGGCGTCTTTGCTAAAGAAGATACAATAAAGGGTTCTCCCACTTATCCCAAAAAGGCTTTTTAAAAGGTTCTACCTCTTCACAACATTTTCTGAACAAAAAAAATGCCATTTTCCGCTTGAGACATCGCCAACAGCCAGTTTACATTCCCATGGGCAGATATATGGAAGGTTTGCATTGAAATAGTTTGTCCTCAAATCATTTGTAGAATGAATATGTAAAAAATACCTGTAAGGGAATATTGTGTTATTAAAAATGCATGTCTAAATTCATTTGGTGGACTGGAAATAAGAATTAATAAACTCATATAATTCAAACACGGGATGATACAGTGCATAAAGTGTGCATACCTCAGCTATACTGTTTTTTTTTTGGGGGGGGGGGTGATGATGATGATGATGGACAAAAGAAACTCTCAGCCACAGAATGCATATTACCTGTAGAGTTTGCATGGGTTTTGTAAAAACATTTTAAAAATGTCTAAAATAGTTGCTTGCACATAATACCAGAAGAAAACCTCCAGATGGGCAATC